>NC_142928.1:162234705-162242205 GCF_046866305.1 Octopus bimaculoides
GATTCAGTTCATGTATAGCATCTGGCTGACCAAATCTTGTGAATAGATTTAATAGACAAAAACTAAAAGAGGTTCATCTTTCGAAAGGGGTGAGTGAAACAGACAGACAGAGAAAGAGTGAGAGAGAGAGTGTGTGTGTACATGTATGAGCTTGTGTCTTCTTGTCTTGGCATCATGTGTTAGTTGTAAATTAATGTTATTGTCATACAAACTGTGTTATCCATTTGCAATCTTCCATGAAAACATGTTCAGACATTATGTTATTCATCTTCTAAAGACTGGGGGGGGGGGAATATTACAGGTGAGGGTAGGTAATAAGAAGAGTATGTGGCCAATGAAATCTTCCTCATTGAATTTTGTCTGATCCATGCATGGCAAAGCACATGTTAAAAAGATGATGATACACACAGACACATGCATGTACATGTGTAGGTGTACATGTGTATATGTTTAATCCATAACCATGAGTCCAATAAAATAAATTGTTTCACCATTACTACATATATACATACATTTCTTCGAGCGAGATCGTTGCCGGTGCCGCTGAACTGGCTCTTGTGTGGGGTTCTGGGATTTTTCGAGCGGGATCGTTGCTGTTGCCCCTGGGCTGGCTATTGTACGGGTGACACATGAGGTTTCTCGAGCGAGATGAGCGTGGCCTTTGCCAGTACCGCCTGACTGGCCTTCGTGCGGGTGACACGTAAAAGCACCCACTACACTCTCTGAGTGGTTGGCGTTAGGAAGGGCATCCAGCTGTAGAAACACTGCCAAATCAGATTGGAGCCTGGTGTAGCCATCTAGTTTCACCAGTCCTCAGTCAAATCGTCCAACCCATGCTAGCATGGAAAGCGGACGTTAAACGATGACGACAATACGTACAGACATATATATATATATATATATATATATATATATATATATATATATATATATATATATATATATATATCAGCTGTTGGTTACCAAGTTGTGGGAATGTTTGGTAAGCCTGGTGCAGTGATTTTAACTGTTTCCTGTCAACACTATATCTCTAGGTACCTGTCTCATTACCGAATTCCACTTCATGTAAGTAATTCAAACTAGAACTATTTCAAAAGTTTTTGTTATGTTAAAAGACACATTCTTAACAGACTGGAACTACTAACAAAAAAGCTCTCCCATTGGGAAGAGTTATACGTTCAGTTGATTATGGAGTTTGAAGCTTGTTTTTAATATTTATTGATTTTTTTTGTTTTGTGTTGACTGGTAGGAACAAAGGGGGAAGATTAATTGTGAGCAATGTAAGTTTCAGAATTTTGTTGTGAAGGATAAAAGGATTGGTGCAGAATATTTGGTCTTTATCTAAAATGGCAATCTGTGTGAATTGAGTCTGTTTTGATCAGAAATTGAAACCTTGTCAAAGATTTTACTCTACAAGGAAAACAACAATAATATAGAAACTAGCAAAAGATATATAGATATATATATATATATATATAATTATTCAATATTAACAGTTTTGTATTAGAAAACCAGGAATTTATCCAAGGCTGTAAACGAAGTGCTCAAACTAGTTGAGACATAGGTACAAAGTTTATTGCAGAATAAAACCGTTAGGTCATCGACTCGAAAAGCCGTAGCCCACCAATGACCACATATAAGAAGTACAACATAGACCACAAAACCAAATTAGTAAAGGGAGGTCAAAATTTTTATACATAAGAATAAAAATCGATTAAAAATACAATAGAATAATGTAAATAAATAAATAAACAGCAATTAAAAATTGATTAAAAATATTAGAGACTGGTACAAATACAGTAGACTAAAAATATATATATATATATATAGAAAAAATATAGAGAAAAAGAATAATAGATAGGGAGACGTAGCAACAGTTCGTTCGCTGAGGCCAATAAAAAAAGAAAAAGAAAAAAGAATTCAAGACAAGTAGTACGAAAGTTCAACTACCTCCCTCATGACAGCAAATTTAGTAGGTAAAATCCAATTTCATAAACAGGAATACCGAAGCGCACGGGACAAAACAGCAACAGAACATCCTAAGTGTGGCAAAGTAAAATCCAAGTTTCACCATTCCGCAGGTAACATCAGTAAAGTCAAACCATAAACATCATTTACAGTGGATTACGAGGATAGGTGGAACACAAACACAGAACACCTATGGCCATTTCGGGGGTATATCACCGTATTTAATGCACAAAGCCAGGTATTGGGCGCACAAGTTCCTTTTCTAATGAGAAATATTATAATTCCACAACACTCGCCTCTTACCTACATGACCTCAAGAGGAGGAATAAGAAGTACTATCTTGAATGGTCAATCTTATCTAGAACCCCCCCCAATTTAGGGCTAATATTAGCAAGTGCTTATTATGCATTAGGGAATCCCTTTCTATTCTTCGGTCTTTTGGGCCGAAAACCTTGAATAAGTTTATCGAGGTAATCCCTTTTTGCAATCATAAATTTTCCTCCACCTTCCTAAAACTATATAAAAATAGGAATAAGAACAAAAATAATAGCGTTAGTAGTGGTAATAATGGTGATAGTAATGGTAATGATAGAAGTAAATAAATAGACAAAAATAATTGATATTAAAATAATAATAAAAATATGGATACAATGGTAGTATTTATTTTTTTATCATTGTTTACGTTGGATTTGAAACCTAATAGTTTTAGTTACCAAACCTGCCTGACTATTCTAAAGGGTATACTAAAAATTAGATTTTTTTTTTTTTTTTTTTTTCTTTTTGGTCTAGTTCATATTATTATTTATTTAAGCTTGCTCTCATAATTATAATGCTTTTGACTGGTGACTTCGTTGATGTCTGTGTGTCTTTTTTTATCCTGAAGAAGGGGTTATCACCAATTTGTGCTCTATTGTGCATTAAATACGGTGATATACCCCCGAAATGGCCATAGGTGTTCTGTGTTTGTGTTCCACCTATACTCGTAATCCACTGTAAATGATGTTTATGGTTTGACTTTACTGATGTTACCTGCGGAATGGTGAAATATGGATTTTACTTTGCCACACTTTGGATGTTCTGTTGTTGTTTTGTCCCGTGCGCTTCGGTATTCCTGTTTATGAAATTGGATTTTACCTACTAAATTTGCTGTCATGAGGGAGGTAGTTGAACTTTCGTACTACTTGTCTTGAATTTAAAAAAAAAAAAAAAAAAAAAAAAAAAAATTTTTTTTTTTTTTTTTTTTTTTTTTTTATTGGCTATTGGCCTCAGCGAAATAACTGTTGCTAAGTCTCCCTATGTATTTTTTCTCTATATTTTTTTCTATATATATATATATATATATATATATATATATATATATATATATATATATATATATATATTTATTCTACTGTATTTGTACCAGTCTCTAATATTTTTAATCACTGTTTATTTATTTATATTATTCTATTGTATTTTTAATCGATTTTTATTCTTATATATAAAAATTTTGACCTCCCTTTACTAATTTGGTTTTTGTGGTCTATGTTGTACTTCTTATATGTGGTCATTGGTGGGCTACGGCTTTTCGAGTGGATGACTTAACGGTTTTATTCTGCAATTAACTTTATATATATATATATATATATATATATATATATATCTGACCGAGGCGATGACTACTGACCGAGACCTTTGGAAATGTGCTGTGCGTGAGAAGACCCGGCAAGCCAAGTAAGATCGTTGCCAGTGCCCCTGGACTGGTTCTTGTGCGGGTGGCACATGAGATGCACCATTTTGAGCGTGGCCGTTGCCAGTACCGCCTGACTGGCTCCTGTAGGATTTTCGAGCGAGATCGTTGCCAGCGCCCCTGGACTGGCTTGTGTGGGTGGCACATAAAAGACACCATTTCGAGCGTGGCCGTTTTCGTGCGGGTGACACGTAAAAGCACCCACTACACTCTCTGAGTGGTTGGCGTTAGGAAGGGCATCCAGCTGTAGAAACTCTGCCAAATCAGACTGGAGCCTGGTGTTGCCATCCGGTTTCACCAGTCCTCAGTCAAATCGTCCAACCCATGCTAGCATGGAAAGCGGACGTTAAACGATGATGATGATGATGATGATGATACATGCATGCATAAATGTGTAATGGTGTCTGTCTGTCTTTGTGTTTGGGGTTACTCTAACTGCTTCCACACCATCTAACCGATTTTAATGATTTTTGGCACATAAGTAGATCACATGCCCTGAAGTTCAAATAAGGCCCGAGTTTTTCTAAAACTCGATAATGCTCAGTTGGCATCGATTTTTGTGAGCTCAATCAGGTATTTGAATGGAAATTCCCATGATAATGTTGTTTTTCCTGCAGCTTTTGCATGTTTTGTCCGATTTTGATGAAAATCGATGAGTGAATGAGGCTCATGGTAGTGAGTTGATGTCAGTATATGGCGTTGACAAAAAAATTGATAATTGCACCTGAGCAGTGGTTTTATAAAATCAATAGGCTTTTTGAGTGCAAATACACATAGAGATTTTATTTTTGGCCATAACTTTTATATTTTCATGTACATGGCCACATGGATTCTATTTTATGACATAACCTTAACACTTTTCTTCAGATTTTGCTGAGATTAGACACGCTGATCAATTTTGTACAGAGGGTGGCATTAAGGGAGAGAAAGAAACAAACATCACTCTCAACGGGTCAAGGTACACCTTAAAGTCTGACTGCAATGTCAGACGGTCCAGTATGTAGGAGTATGTCGAAAGCATTAACAGGGTAAAATCACTGCCTAATCAGATATAACATCTTAATGGGTAATAGTTGGCACAGGGAACATAGAAGATTTCAATACAAGGTCAGAAGTTGGCTTAACTTCAATATAGAAAACACGAGCTGCACCAGGTCCAACAGCTAGTACATACATCCATACATACACAAACACACAGACAGATTAAATATGTAATCTTCCCCACTTCTGATTTATCCATTGGGTTGGAGAGGACTTAAATGTTTGTTGTCAAAGTCTTGCAATTTTCTCTCTAGCATTATGAGATATTTTGTTAGTTTCTTTACTCAAACATTTTGGGATTGGTTCATTTTATTCTAAATTTTATTCCTTGTTATACAAATTGTTCAAAACACCCTTCAAACTATATATACTATGTTACAGTCAGCCTGCAAAGCTTAGGTTATTCCTAAAGATATTTAAGTATTTCTATTGTGCCATTTGTGTTTACTATACCAATTGTAGTTGATGGAGCAATTTGATCACTACTAAACACTTCAAAAGATAATAGTTTGGAGTCGTGTCTTATGACCTGCTCTAGATCCAGCTAAGTGTTTCTGTTCCATGCTAACACTTATCAGTTGTTCAGTCTCTCTGCTGCTTACAGAAGAGAATTTTTATATCTCTTCCTGAATGTCTGAAAGACTGAAAATTTCTAGGGACACCACATAGTACTGGTGATGTGATACAGTTTGCTTACCCTTTGATGATGATATTTTGCAGCTTTTGGTTTACTGAATGGTGGTTTTCTAAGATCATCAACTTTTACTGGTATGTATTTGTAGTAGTAATATATTACATACAAGTAACATTTGTTTCTTGCATTGAATGCTTATGAGTCAACAACTTTTATGAAGTTGTATTTCAAATCAACAGCCCTTTTGAAACCAACTTGTTCCCCTAAAGCAACCTCTAATAATTCTGTGACATAGACTTCTCATTTTAAAGTGATCATATTTAAACTAAAACTTTTATATCATAATTATATTTTGTTATTTTCCAAACACTAGCTTAGTAATGAATAAGTTATTTTATAATTCTTTTCAAATTTTTTAATTATTTTCACAGTTAATTGAAACATGAGGCTGTGTATTTTCCTCAAAATCTATTCATGAAGGATTTAATAAAGTAGCATACCCTTAATCAATTCATCTGCTATGTAAATTTTCACACTCAACACACTTAAACTTTTACAAGACTAAAATAAGCCATTTGCATTCATACTTGTATTAATATTCATTTATCATGGAAATATATTTTATATTGCATTGACTGCTGTAAACAAAGATTCTTTGTTTTCTTTCAGATAGGAAAGAAGTCATACTAAATAGGTATTAGTAACAAAACTTAAATTTAAATACAACAATGTTATAGTATGGAAATAATTTAAGAACTTTCCAAAATTAATTTATAAATGTCTGACTTATTTAATTTTTACATTTACAACTCTTTCCATTTGCTTAGAATTGAATATTTTAAACTATTCATTTGTACATTTACTTCAACAACAAAAAAGTTTGAAGAAAGACATGATAGACTTGCTAAAAAAAAACGAAAATTATTTTCTTCATACTTTTATGAAGAATGACTTGCAAATTCAGTCAGTTTGAAAAAGCTGAATTTAACTAACAATAAGCAGTATAACCAGTCATTTAATCTCTATGAGTCATAATATTTAATTAAAGAAATTAATCACTTACAAATTTAGAATGATGAACAGATGAACATTTTCAGACTAAAAGTTTTTTGTTTTTTTTTTGTTCTTTCACAAAATACCGGATTTCGTTTTGCACATAGATTACACAGCATCTCAAATGTTAGTGAAATACGTTCAGGACCAGCTCAGCTCAACTGGTAAATTATTTCTAGTTCTTCTGTAGATCAATATGCAAAAAAGGCACACTACCAAGGATTTTGTTATAATTACGAAACTATAATAGATACTGCCCTCATATGATAAAAGTACACTTATGTTCTTAACAAAGAATCAAGGCCTCAGATTTGTAAAAGGAATTTATATCAAGCCAGTAAGAAAACCTTTACATGGTTGCTCAGTCTGCTAGAAATATCAGCTTAAATTTCCAATAAACTACATCCAAGTCTTAAAGAAAATGAAAATAGTAGATAATGTAGTTCTGAAAGAAAGATGGGATTGTCACATCAGAGATGGCCTTGATTAGAGACCCAAATCAACTGTAATCCAGCAGGATTGGCGTTGAACTACAACCAGATGCATTCCAGATGTGACTATCTATTGTTAACAGTGAAACAACTTATTTCTTAAGTAACTAGAAGGAATTCATGTTGTAGAAATTATGATTCTTGGTTAAAATTCTTTCAGAGTAGGCATAAACCGTCTTATTAAGAGAGATTTCAGGTCTTCTCTTCACCAAATCTTAAAATATTTTACCATCATGCAAATTGTAAAGTATTTTATAAATCATTTTTCTACTTTATCAAGAAAATGGTAAAATAATTTCCATTTGCTTGATAAAATGGTCATGCTGTTAAAAACCCTAATGAAAGCCCTGCTCATAAAAAGAAAGAAAAACTCCTTGTGCTCATCCTTTAACATAGATAAAATTTAAGTGAACTTAATCATAATTAACTTACCAAATTTCTGTGTCAAAATTTGACAGAATTCTTAATATGCATTATTATGAATAGTTTTATTGCTAAAGTTTTAGAGTATCTTTTAATTTAGCAATCATAACCTTTATATGACTGAAACTTATGAAATTTTGAAAAAATATGTTCTGGGTGTA
>NC_142928.1:162247205-162267205 GCF_046866305.1 Octopus bimaculoides
GATGGTGATGATTTGTATATTATACATATGTATTTTGTGTGTATGTGTGTGTACATGCATACTGACTCTATATCCCTTTGCATCAGTGAAAGCAAATTTGTACCCTTTATTTATTCTCATTTAAAAACATTTTCTGTCATGTCATTTATTCTATTTAGAATTTTCTTTATTGAGTAAATTGATCGAGAAACTTATGAAGTGTTCTTATATTTCCCATATTGAAAGTTTCTGATTTTCAAAATACAATATGCAGTATTTAAGTTTAGAAGTCAATTTTTTACTGGTATTATACTTTCAATTGCTATATATACATCTGTTTCTGATTAAATGCTTTTCCATGCTGCTTTACAAAATATTTTAGAATACACAATGTGCAATATCCAACGTTTTCTCCACTACACAAAATAGAAATCACTAAACAAAGCTAACCTACATAATTCATAGAGGACTAAGATGAATAGATATGCTTGCATTCTTAAACAGCTGACATTTCTTCATTGTTATTAGATTTATTCTCATGGTGTACTATTTTGTCATTGTATTTATTACATTATGTGGACTACCTTGTAAAAGTATCCTAAGATATTTTGTTGTCTCCAGGACAATGTCTTTGGTTGATAATAATATCGCATTGAGTTTTATTGAATATTCAGTTGACATTTGACTGTTTTAGTATTCAAATGAAATATATAAAGAGCACTCGTATATGTGCATGTTGTGTGTAACTATACACTAAAGTTTTCTAAGTTTTTTTTTTTTTTTTTTTTTTTTTTTGATCAGCTGTATATGTTCTCCAAATAATATTAAACATCTTCAAATTAAAAACAAAATTATCTTAGTATTATTGAAAAAAATCATTTCATTCAAATTATCTGAGGATGGCAGCCTGAAAGTCATGCATTGAAAATGTTACAAAAAATATTTTGTCTTTTACTTAAATACTTGTTGTTGCTAACTTTTATTATAGGTTGCCCTCTATGTTCTAAATAGCAATTGCAATCAACTAAAATATTTTTTTTAAGTTGCCAGTTTTGAAAACAGGTTTTCTGTCTTAATTATGAATTAAGAACTTAATTCTTAGATAAATTTGA
Source organism: Octopus bimaculoides (assembly GCF_046866305.1). Taxonomy (NCBI): domain Eukaryota; kingdom Metazoa; phylum Mollusca; class Cephalopoda; order Octopoda; family Octopodidae; genus Octopus; species Octopus bimaculoides. The sequence continues at coordinate 162,248,297 of NC_142928.1, forward strand.
AAAATTCATAAGAACACTTTTATGAGAATATCTAAGAATATCTTCTGTTCATCTTAAATGTTACTGGTTTTTCTTCTTCCATAATATAACTTTGTTGATTTGGAAGACTTGAGAGTTTATTTCCAAACTCATACTACATATTGACATAAGGAAATGTGTTTAGAAAAAGAAATGTAACTTAAATTGAAGGAGCTAGGTTAATTGGGTGAGATTTGATTGCTTTAATGAAATGAGAAATTAATATGATAAATTAGAAATGTAAAGGCTTTTATCAAGAACCTTTTATAGGATTAATGAACATAATCTAACAAACAGTAGGCTGATAAGGTGGTTTTCTTCTAAATTAAAAAAAAGTATCTAATGTCAAATATTAAATCTTAGTATTTGGTAGTAAAAAAGAAAAAATCTTCCTATTTAATGATGGTGCTATACTTCTTATTTGTCAACCCTAAAAGACAAACTTAATCTTGGCAGTATTTGAAATCAAAGCATAGACAACTAAAACAAAGACATTTTAGTCTTAAATTTATTATAAAATTATATGTATCACCATGTTTGGTGATCACATAAAGCTTAACATTCCCTTTAAGAAAATATCCCACTGTACCTGAATAAAATAATAAAACATTACAACATAAAAGAGCAGCTTAGCTATAGCAGAAATAAAAAGCAAGTTACCTGAATGCTTAAGCATAAATTAAAGTGAAAGTGAATAGTGAAAAAACATTAATATTCTAGACAGCAGCTGAAGAAAGGTTACCTACTAATTGGCATGAAGTAGTTCACTAACATACTCCAACCTCTAATCCATAGATGTGTTGTTGCCTCTCTTTCCATCTCACTACTACTGTAGCCTCTTCTTTTTAGGGCTGATTGACCTCATGCTACCTCCACTCAAGCATTCTCAACTCATCTCTTCTCCATATTCTAGCCACTCCCTATTTCTCATGTGTATAACCACCAATTGAGAAATTAGACTACCTATGTTGGGATAGTGCTTAGGGGACGTATGTCAAGTTTGCTGTCATTACCATCAAAGACATTATTTCTTGCACATGTTTTCACATTTTTATTTCCTTACTGGTGTTATCAGACTTCAGTTCTTATAAAGCTCTGAATTCTGTGCTGTCTGCAAATCTCTTGGCTTCATTAATTATCATTATTAAACGTGAATTATCCTCTCATCTATCATTCAGTGCTTTTATTTTATAAAAAAAAGTCTTTCAAGCTCTTGTTCCTATGAGAATGAATGATTAAATCATGTATACTGTTTTTGAAGTATAATCAATCTCCTGGTCATCTGCTTCCTTTTGACAAGGAAGCTATCCCTCAACTGCTAGGGTATGGCATTTTTTCACACAGCTATCCTCATCCATTCTTGCCACATGACCATACCAGCGCAATCGTCTCTCTTGCACACCACAACTGATGCTTCTTAGGTCCAACTTTTCTCTCAAGATACTTACACTCTGTCGAGTATGCACACTGACATTACACATCCATCGGAGCATACTGGCTTCATTTCTTGCGAGCTTACACATGTCCTCAGCAGTCACGGCCCATGTTTCACTGCCATGTAGCATGGCTGTTCGTACACATGCGTCATACAGTCTGCCTTTTACTCTGAGTGAGAGTCCCTTTGTCACCAGCAGAGGTAAGAGCTCTCTGAACTTTGCCCAGGCTATTCTTATTCTAGCAGCTACACTTTCAATGCACCGTCCCCCGCTACTAACTTGGTCACCTAGATAACGGAAGCTATCAACTACTTCTATTTTTTGTCCCTGGAATGTGGCAAAAGTTTTCTGTGCATTTTCAGTGTTTATTGCTCCTGAGCATCTGGCACATACAAAACTATCTTCCTAGTTAGCCTTCCTTTGATATTGCTGCACCTCTTATGTGTCCATAGCTTACACTGGGTACATCTTATAGAGTTTCTACCTACGCCTTTTCTACAGATCAAGCAGGGCCATCTACCTAAAGGGGTTTGTGTTTTGTCTACCTTCCTACTTATTAGGACTTTGGTTTTAGCTAGGTTGACACTAAGGCCCAACAGTTTATAATGAGCATCAATGCATATTTTTCACTGTGCACTGTTACATGATATTGATGCTACCCTGTAAGCATTGCTAAAGAAGAATTTCTGTATCACTTCAATAAAAAGACTTAAGGTAAGGGTGTCTGTTATGTCAGGAAGATATAATAATGGCCATAACAATTCACTAACAATTATTGCTTAACTTTTAAGAATTTAGTACTGTACAAAATAAATTGTCTCAGGACAACCAGATTTAAATTCTGTAAGAATTATTATTTTTTTTTTTTGCTTTTTCTTTTTTTGCATTTTAAATTAAAGTTGCATCAATTAAAAAAAATAAGGATACTTGATTAAATATTGCAATATTACCTGGGCAAAGGAGAAGATATAGTTATTTATGGCAATCAACAGTTTGGAGAAATATTAGTCAGCAAGTGGCTTCAGATTTGCATGTAACATTCTGGACTGTTTGCTTGGGCTTGAATACATAATATACACCATCAAATATGATAAATGATTCATTCCAGTTAAAGATGGTAATTTAAAACATCTCCATAGGTCTAGTAATGTATTTAACTCTTTAGCATTCAGATTACTCTCAAACATAATGCTTATTTATTCGCATTGTTTTGAAGTAATCCTGCATTATCTTGTCGCTAAGAGATTTTCATGATTTGATTGCTTATTTTTAGAATAACAGTGTAGGATAGTAGAGGTGGGTGGAATGTGTTGATAAATAATCTCTTCTCTGGTCTTGTGCTCATGCCATGAGGTGCTTTAAGCCCTCATGCAAAGCCTGGTATCTGTGTCTCAGTGATCCTTCATAGTCCTTCACAGGTTTCAGTTCTCCGGGGAAGAATGCTTTCTATTTATGCCCAGAAGAAAGGCAACCCTTGTTGACATTGAAATACAAAATTGGCAGATGTTTTGAAGTTTATTAAAAGCACTCAAGGTACTTGAAGACACTGACTTTCTTGAGATGTGTGTAATTGTTGGAAAAAATTAGCAGGTTGCTTTCATTTTCATTGATGTCATATATTCAGTTGTCTTTGCATTAAAAAACAGATGAACAATAAATATAGATTTTGGCAAGCAATTCGCCAATTAAAAAAATGGAGAAAATTTTTTAAATATAAATAAAGTGGATGAAGAATACAAAGTAAACATTATTTTCCATCTTATGGTTAGTTTTGTTTCATTTTGAAAACTAAAAATTTACTTTATGGTTTATATTTTGAATTACAGATAATTAAATATAGGGGCACCAAAATCTTTTAAGTGTTTAGGGCTTCTATGGGTCTTATTCCAGCACTATATGTGTGCATGCATACGTGTCTCTGTGTATTCGTGACATCAGATCACTGGTGTATTAATACCTGAAAGGATGAAAGGCAAAGTTGACCATGGTGACATTTGAACTCAGAATGTAAAGTTGGAAGAAATGTTGCTTAGCATTTTGTCCAGCATTGTAATGTTTCTGCCAGCTCGCCACATTACTACTATTACTAGTATTAAGTATCAGATGATCACACCCATACACACATATAACAATAATGAATATATCTATTTATATATTGTATATGAAGCTATTACATGTCAAATGCAGATTTCTGTACTTTATTTGGAAGACGGATCTAATAGTGAGAGGAACCCACTCAAAGAAAATGAAACATACTTGTGTAGAGTATTTCATTGCGTTTTTAACATTTAGAGACTCACTTTACATGTAGACAGTTTTCTCCGTTGCCAGTGCCCATGGGCTGGCTCTTGTGCGAGTGACACATGAGGTTTTTCAAGCAAGATTGTTGCCGGTGTCCCTGGACTGGCTCTTGTGTGGGTGGCACATAAAAGACACCATTTCGAGCATGGCCGTTTTCGTGCGGGTGACATGTAAAAGCACCCACTACACTCTCTGAGTGGTTGGCGTTAGGAAGGGCATCCAGCTGTAGAAACTCTGCCAAATTAGATTGGAGCCTGGTGTTGCCATCCGGTTTCACCAGTCCTCAGTCAAATCGTCCAACCCATGCCAGCATGGAAGGTGGATGTTAAACGATGATGATGATGATGATGAAGCAAATTTGAATTCAGGTTAAAATTTATAAATCTGAATTTTCAGAAAGTGCTTTATTGTTTAGTAGAATAGTAAATAATTATTTCAGCTAAATCAGAATCTTTTATGAAAGTAAATGATATTCCTTTCAAATTAATTGGGATCTAAAAATATTTTTTTCATCAAGGAAGCCATATAGTTTTATAATGAATGAAAAAAGTAAATATTTAAGTGCTGATTTCACTTTAACAGATTTGTCAGAAATTTTGTCTATCTACTGAAGCATTATAGACAGCATATCAATCAATCAAATAATTGACATCACCAAGAGCAGAGTTTCATGTTTATTTTCCATATACAAAGAACTTCTTATGTTGAATCTATTATTAACATCTATTAGATTAATTGATTGTGTTAGGCATAATGTTTTCTTAGGGAGGCTCTGAGCATCTAGCTAAAAGAAAGAAAAAGTTCAGATTCTATTATTGTTATTGTGTTACACTTGAAAAAAAACATTCTTTTACTGCCTGTGTGTTTTCTTACTGCCTGATTATTTACTGGTTGCTCTCTGAGTAAGATAAGATAAGGCTACAGTGGTTTGAGTTTATTGATTAAAACAATCATGCATAACATATTGTGCTTTTAGATAAGACATCTTTCTCTGAATATATCAGTCTCTGTTGCTGGCAGTTAGGGTCCAACAGTTGTCAGTTCAAACCATGTAACTGATATTGGGCTGTTTGGAATGGAAGATGTTGTTTAGTTAATATTTACATCTCTAATCTCTCCTATTGGAGCGGAAATGTTTAAAATGATGTTACAGTCATTAAATATTTTTTCATTTATGGTGATTGATTTTAAGTGTGACTGCAGAACATGCACATCTTTTAAGTGAGACTTTCATTTATTAGCATCATATTTTGTTGTAAATCTACACATTTTGTGAATTCTTTAATTTGATTTGGCCAGAATAAAAGGGAAAGAAGTGTTACATATTTCCTTGTTTAAATATCAATTGATTTTACTTCCATTGATGATTGCTACTTCTGCTGCTACTACTACTGGTTATTTCACACTGTTCTTCCTCCTGGCATAAGCCATCATCAATTAAACTTTCTGTTTAAGTACTTGCCCTTATCTATTAGAACAAAAAGTATTATGTTATTGATTAAGCTAAGTTTCCAGACACAGCTGTATCAGCTTATGGTTACTACGTTGTAAATTCCATTATTTTCTCAAAATATTTCCTCATAATTATCTAAAATACTTGAAATTCAAATAAGCTGAAGTTTAGAAAGTTATGCTGAGGGTATGATTATTTTAAAGCAAGCAAATTAGAGCATCTGTCTTTTAAAAAGACATGTTTACCAATATTATTTTCAGAGTCAATCATATTAGCTTAGTTTTCCAACAATGTAATTTGTACTAAGCTATATTAAGCTGATTTAGATCACAAATTATCCACCTTTTGTTAAAACCAAAGCTTAGAAAAGCTGATATTAAAGCTTCTTATGAATTTGTTAATTTTTATTTGTAGCTGTATAAAGGCAGTTAGAATACTGTATAATATTTGAGACAATACAGCACATGGAGGTGAATTCATATCAGTGTTAGTGTGAAAGTTAACCTCAATTATTTGATCAAGTGTTTACTTGAAATTTGGCTACAATCATTCTTTGTTTTGACCTATAGTTTGTTATTAAATACATTTGTGGTGCATTCCACCGTGGTAATAAAGTTTTCATAGATTTTAGTTTGATAGTGAGTGATTTTTACAGAATGCACAACATATCAAATGGCAAGAGGAAAAGCAGACAAAATTCTTGTTATACTTTTTTTATGCAATAACTGTGAAAAGTTATGTATGGGTATGACAATTTTTAAAACACTGAAAAAGAATTGATAAAAGAAATCTGAAAGAAGTTAAAACATATGTGACTATACAGAAACACAAACAAAGAAAATTTAAAGAACAAACCAGGAAAGAACCATGTCTGTATTCTATGGATGTTACCAACCTGTTTATCAGTATGTTATGAAATCTTGATTCTGCCATGTTTATGGTATATAATGCATTTTGTATGACACATTATTGATTTGTATTTGTCCATTTCAATAATATGCAGTAAAGGTATTTTCAGTTTGTTTTTTTAAGTTATGAAATGGATCCTAAAGTTTCATATTTTATTCTATCTCATTTCCTCACTATAACATATAAAGTAGAATATATTACACTAAGATAACCTATATGCCGTAATCATTAATAGGCAAGTTATTATGTTTTTTTAGACAATATTTTTACTAAAGATGTCTTAAGAGCATATTTACTCTGCATATAAGGATATACTCTCTGATAGATTGAAATCTAAATAGTTTATCAGCTTAGGATTCTTAACCACTATAGAGACATGCATGAATATGTGTGTTATAAGGTTTTAGTTTGAAATTGAACTAGACTAGAATAACATACACACATTGTAATAAGATTTGATATTTAGTTGGCTGAAACTATTGACACTGCTTGCTTACTATGTCCTTATATTCATACAGGAAAGTAATGTTTTTTGATATATTTATTAAAGAAATGTTTTGGAGGTAATAAAGATAGTTTATTTTTCTGAAATATAGTACGAATAAATCTAGACTCATTACATATGGGTCTGTTCTAATTATAAACTCTGATCTGAGGGAGTTGATAAATATTAACATCTTTAAAAACATTCTTCATTATTCATTAATTTCTGTGCAGTTACAATATCTAAAGTTATCACTGATAGCAAAGGTATACTTTTGCTATCAGTAATAACTTCAGATATGTTTTTCTTAACTTTACAGAAAATGATAAGATAATGTTAAAATATAGGAAACTTCATTTACTTCTATATATGGTAGACTTAGTATTGAACAGTCTTAAAATGAAACCTCAGTTTAAGTTTCAAGAGTATACAAACTAAAAAGTTACCTAGCACCTTAGATTTGCACTTCTGTATTTCTGAGTCCCCCCCCCCTCTCTCTCTCTCTCACACACACTAAAAAGCAAGGGAGACAGTGACAGAAACAAAGAATTCTGTTTATACATATAGCCAAAATTACTTGCGCTGTTATCAATATCTGTACCATTTCATTAAAATGTCTTCTATGATGAAAGTAAATCTAACAGACTTTTAACATGTGACTTTGGGTTATAAAATAATGATTATTAGATTTATTCTTATATTATGTCTTTCTCTTCACTCTCTGTTAGAGGTAGATATGTTTTTAATTCTTCACTATTGTAAATTTGTAAATTTATATCATCTGTAGTTAGTATAAAAAGAAAAGAAGGTTAATTGTAGAGAAATGTCCAATTTAAGGACTATATCAATAACAGAAAATGGGAAGGTTATGAATATCAAAATTTATGTTAGTGAAATGATTACATATAATGAATGGATATTATAAATATTTGCTCTAATACATATGTACACAGACTTAATCATCATCATTTAATGTCTGTGTTCCATGCTGGCATAGATTGGACAGTTTGACAGGATCTGCTGAGCCAGACTGTTGGGTTCCAGTCTCTAATTCGATGTTTTCTATGGCTGGAGGCACTATCTATTGTCAACCACTTCACAGAGTGTACTAAGCACTTTTTCATGGTACCAACACTGATAAGGTTACAAAGGAACTCACAAGACAAGAACCCTCAATTGAGTGAGGGTGCAGTTTTGAGGGAGGTAGCTTTGTACCAGCTGTCAGGAGAATAAAATATGAAAGAGGAACAGATGTTTTATGTTGAGGAGATATGGCTTACCCAGCAGGAAAGGAAGAAAGGATGATGGCAATGAGGTGTATGGTCTCAGTACATGTAATTAGTTTATGGCATATTCTGCTCATTTTATTATTGCTATTAAAATTTACTTAAAAGCTATACGTGAAGCAGGGAAGTGTTTATCGATTCAATTTAGAAAGGTTTTTATTGTATAGAACTTCATGTTTAGCTGGTAAGAGGATATAAGCCAAGTTATATTTCAGTACCTTTTCTTTATCTGATAGATGAATCTGGGTTGGAGTATAATTGGTGTTGTCTCATTTTTAAGGCATCATTATAATAAGGGGCTGAATACTATAATTGGGTAGCATCAACCTGTATCAATAAGTGAGCTGTTATATTTAAGGCCAAAGTACAGAATGAGACCAAAGTACTAAATGTTGAATGAGATTTCTCTTAGTGTATTTAGTGTATGCCTGTTTGAATTTTTATAGACAACTAGTTAATCATTTCTTTGAAGGCCAATGTCTACAGAAATAAACCTTTTATTCAATGAGAGCACTATTTGAGTTGAGAAAGCCCTTCATATCAGTGTGTAGTTGGATAACATACCAACAAATTTCCCCATACCAGCACCCCAGTTTCCCCATGATTCTCCACATTGCATTTCTATTCACCATATTTAAAGCTTTCATGAAGTAAAAAAAACTTGATATATGAGTACCTATCCTCTTCACAATTTGCAACTGTCGAAGGTTGAAGATCGTGGACGTGTTGCTTTTGACAAATCCAAATTTACATTGAAAGTATGGGACAATGATAAAAGAGTTGTGTAGCATACTATTCAATAGAACTTGTTGCAAATATTTTGCAAACAATTACAAGGAAGGAAATACCATGACAATTAACATAGTTTGACATAATACCTTTTCCTTTGGCAAAATGCAAAATAGATTTTACATTGCTCCAATAGGAATAAACAAAATGTATTACTTATCCATGTTCCATGTCTCTTAAAAACATCCCAACCTTGAGTAAGAGGACATGGTTAACTAATTTCGTTTTTGTATTTGGTTTGCAAGATTCTTTATGTGAATTTGTGTGTTGAAGCATATTTTGTGTCTGAGGAGAGCCATTCTCTTTTAGTCCCTTATTACTTAACACACTCACTGGTTTGATTTCCACACATTTACTTATTTATTTTTCTAAAATTTTCATTGTCTTGCAATAGAGGTTGCCAGACACAACAAAAATTTTAGAAAAAAAAAAGTAAATGAGTGGAAATCGAACCAGTGAGTGCGTTAAGTAATGAGGCACTAAAAGAGAATGGCTCTCCTCAGACACAATAAAATTAGCTAATTGATTGCCTGCTTAAAAATTTTATCAATTTATTAGTCATTTGGAGTATTGGTGACCTTTCATTGACATTTGTGGTTTAATGGGTTACATGCCCTTATTATTCCAGGTCTGTCCAATCTTAAGATATGCATCATCATTTTATATCTGCTTCCCATGCTGACATGGGTTGAACAGGTTTTTTTGGGACTCATTTGTTTTTGGATCCTCTGTTTCCATAGAGTGATGCTTGTGTGTATCATTTCACTTGCTTTCTGTAGCCGGATGCCCTTCCTATGGTCAACCGCTTGACAAAGTGTATTTGGTCCATTTTTTTGTGGCACCAAATCTGTAGAGGTTGAACAGCCCTTAACGAGACAGGCTTTAAGAGACCTCACAACTCAATACTTTCTCTGCTCACTTACCAACCACTTTTCAGTGTGTATTAGACACATTTTTCATGGCACCAGCACTAGTGTCTTACTCACCAATCTCTGTAGAGAGAGCACAGCAGTGGAGGGTTCCATCATGGCACCAAACACGAGTAAAGGTTCCTTATTCACAATAAATGTAAAAAGTATACTCAGTAACCTTAAATGTGTAGTCTGCAAAGCAGGAATAACTGAGAGCAATAACAGCAGAAGGAAAGAAATAGGTGGCTAAGAGGGACAAGATCCAAGGCATGAACAGTTAAAAAGAGCAGGAATATGATGGAAAAGACAGGAGTATTTAGGGTGAATTCAAGAGGGAGATGACTGGCAGATAAGTTTTTAGCTTTACAGTTCTGTTATTTTCATATTTTTATACAGCTGGTCTTTCAAAATAAAAATTAATTTGAAATGTACATATTTTTCAATTAAATTCGCCAATGTGGCTATCAATCTCTTGTGCTGATCTTTTACATTATTATATAAAAAACAAAGGATATTCTCTAGAATCTCTATGCTACTGTGTAAATGTGCTCACAAGGAAATATATATGCTGTTCGTACTGAAGTTGTTACTGTTGTAGCTATTGGCTACAAAAAAGCACTTACACATATTTCTCATCATACTGCAGTTCATTTTGCAACAACTATTTGATGACTAAGTTTGTCAATATTAATTCTATTTCAGCTTATGATTATAAAAGTGTTAGTTTGTCAGTCACTTGTTGACTATGGTTGTAGGAAAAAAAGATTAATTGAATTAACCTGTAAAATATGATAATAATTTGTTAAACTTTATTTCTTATATTTGTTTTGCAAAAATTATTTGCCACGTATTTTATTTTATCTGTTTTGTATTTAATGTTTGCATTAATTTTTTTTTTGAGACTATTATAAATTTAGCACTTTGTTATATCTCTTCTAATAGCTTTTTTCTTTTCTTTCTATTGCAGCTAATCAAATGCTTTACTGTAAAGCTGGCAGACACTCAGAAGACTAAAAATATTGTGAAAATAAGAGACTGTGTCATTAAATAAAGCATTCAGCCTCTGATGAAATTTGTGCTGTCATCTTATAAAATTACCTGTGATACATTGGTTGAATGATTTGAATTTGATAATCATCATGCTGCACCTTTAATAGGATACTGTACAACTTCAAATTTCCCTTTAAATTACAACATGGAACTAATTTCTCTAAGATTTTATCCCACAGTTCCATGCATTTCCCACTGTTTAAAAAGAGAATTCTCCTCCCTTGGATCTTAAACAAATCAACTAGTCAGATTTTAAAATAGCTTCTTGTTAATTCTTAACAATGAATATTTAAAGAACTTGTAAATATTACCTAACAACTATTGTTAAACTTTTGTTTTCTGTTTAAGGAAATGATCCCTAAAATATTAGCCAACTTGAATATTGTTTGATAATCAACAAATTTTATTATTGATCTCATATTATTTTCTGCAAATATTTTTTATTTTCTCTATAATTAATCTTGTAATGTTTTCTTGTGTTATCTCAGACTTCCCACATGTTTTCATGCTAGATGTCACCTCAGGCATGAATGTGTTTCTCAGTATTAACTAAATTGATTTATGAGATTTAGTAGCTTTCCTTCACCTGTTCAGTGGTTCCAAGTTTTCTTTGATACTATTTAATTTATTTCATTAGCTCTAGTTTCAGATTTTGTGTCTCAGCTGGTACCATGCCTTTCAATTTGTTACAAAGGTTACGGTCTGTCAATCGTAAACTGATAATTATTTCTGGTCTGATTTATTTATCACTTGTTTTCTTATTCCATGGTAGACTAGAATTTGAACAGCAACTTGATAACCGTTTTAAAACAGTTTTTTTCAAAAGAAACCCTGTTCATTTATACTTGAAAAAAAACACCTCTGCAACAAGTATTTCCCATTCATTACATTCCTCATTGAAAAATAAAATGGAATTGCATGTTAGAAACATCTCCACAAAACCACATGTCCATATTCAAGCAAACACTCCTAATTTCACTTTATCTGACAAAAATATAAACATCACTCATGCACCCAATTATAAAAACTGTTATCAATCTTCTTCCAATGTTGGCAACAACACATTCCACCGGATATCAGATGGCATATTTATTTATTCTGCATATTTGGATGATCGTCACTCAACTCCATTTGTTCGTGTCATGACCATAATAGCTCAACGTAAATATAAACTGCGATATTTCTGTCATTTTCCTGGCAATTTTTGGACCGATGGTCTTGTATATCAGATGTGTGAAAACCACAATAAACATTTTGGTGGTTATATAATATCTTGCCCTCTACCACCTTCAAAACCTGACCAACAAAAATTATTCTGTTCTGTGAGTATATCTTTAAAAAAAAATGGTGATACAAATCACAGTTCATTCATTCCAATTACAAAGATTCGTACAAATAGTCAACCTTTTAGCTATGGAATATGCATTCCACCTTTGTTTGGTAATATATCCCAAGAACACTTAGTTGAGTATATTGAGTTATCCAAGTTACTAGGTGTGCAACACCTGTACTTTTACAGTTTTCGTTTATCTGATGCTGCAACTCATGTTTTGGAATATTATGAAAAGCAAAACACAGTAACTATAATTCCTTGGAAGCTGCCTGTTGAGATTCATGATAATACTATATGGTACAATGGTCAACTGATTGCGCATAATGATTGTTTATATCGATCAATGAGTCAAGTCAAAATGGTAGCATTCAATGACCTTGATGAATTCATCATTCCACACAATGGTTCAACATGGACAGATTTTGTTAATAAACTAAGTGGTGAAAATATTTGTGGATTTTCATTTTGGAGTGCATTTTTTGATCCCTCCACAGGAAGACCACATCCTTCTGGATTGTTTACCATGAGCCAGACTGGGCGCTCAGCTAAGTTCAGCCAAGTGCGAACAAAAGTACTTGTTGAACCATTGAAAATATTTGAAGTTGGCATACATCATGTAAGTAAACCAAATGAAGAACATTACAAGATGTTGAGAGTGGACACAAACATTGCATTCCTACATCATTACAGAAAATGTGTTTCAAATTATGGCATGAAATGTGATAAATTTATACCTGATAGGGCCATATACCGATATTTTGATGATTTGAAGACTGCTTTTGATTCACAGTTAAATATAATACGCCAAATAAATTCCACTGCTTAAATTTTTTATAGCTTTTTTCTTTTTATTGCAAATTATTTTACACAGGAATTCCTAACTTGGCTGTCTTTATGAAAACAGCTTTGTATCTGCTGTTTTTGTTATTTATTTCCTTCTTTTCTTTTCAAATCTAGAAACATCCAGATCTTTGTAAAATAGTTTTGTTTTTTCCTTTATAAAAGTTCTACAGCTTTTACATATATAATTTGACATACAAGGGTTGGCTGGATAGTTCCTAGGCTGACCAAGATACACTCATGGAATGTGACCAAATGAGAGATATTTTTCAACATAGTTCTCCTTCCAGTCTACACACTTCTTCCATCAGTGTTGCAGTGCTTGGATCCCATTGGTGAAGAAGTTTTCATCCTATTGGTCAAAAAAGTCATCACCAGTAGATATGACGTCATCATCACTAAGATACTGGTTCCTTGCCAAGTGTTTTTTTTTATACTGAGAAACAGAAGATGATTAGATGGGGCCAAATCAGGAGAATAGGGAGAGTGACCAACTAGTTCAAAGCCACAGTCATGCACAGCGGCCATTGAAGCAAAATACTTGTGTACTGGAGCATTGTCCTGATGAAACAAGACCCATTTTGTCAGTTTTCTGTGGTGTTTGGTCTTGATAGCCTTTCGTAACTGCATCAGCAGGTGAGCGTAGTACTCTCCATTGATGGTGTGGCCCTTTTGAAGATAGTCAATAAACACAGTGCCTTTTGCGTTCCCAAAGACTGGGGGCATCACCTTCCTTGCAGATGAAATTACCTTTGGAGCAGGTGAGGTGGGGTGTTTCCACTGCATGGATTGTCTCTTTGTCTCTGGCTCAAAGTGATGATGCCAACACTCATCCTGGTTTAGAAAACATCCAAGGAAACAAGTTGGATCTGTCTCAAAGTCAGATTTTCCTGTCATGTGATCAGCCTGGTGCGCTTTTGATCAGGTGTCAGAAGACACAGCACCCACTGAGCAGAAACTTTCATCATGCCAAGTTCATTGTGCAGAATATTCCCTACTCTCTCACAGGATGTGCTAATAGCATTGGCTATTTGATTTATAGTCAATCGCCTCTCATTCATTACTGTGAACAATAAGTACTTACATATTTTAAACTTCTGTATCAACATTTATTTAAATAACTTCATATTTTCCAAATTTATATTTCCTCAGTTCTAGTAAAGTGGTAGTCTGAAAAAAAAAACAGTGTTGTATGTTTAGAAAAGATCAGCTCTCATACATATTTGCATAATAATAATAATAATGGTTTCTAATAAGGTCAACAGTTTTGATGGGAGGTTTGGTTAGTCAATTACATCATCCCCTATTTTTGGCTGGTACTTTATTTTAGACTCCCAGAGGGATGAAAGGCAAAGTTATCTTGAGAGGAAGAATTTTTAACTCAGAATGTAAACAGCCAGAACAAATACTGCAAGGCATTTTTTTCAGACATTCCAACGATTTTACCAATCTGTTGTTCTACTGGTATCTTACTTAGGCACAAAGCTAGCAGTTTTGAGGATGGAAGGCAAAGTTACCTTGGTAGAATTTGAACTTGGAGCATAAAGAACTAGAAGAAATGCTGCTACGCATTTTGCTTGCTTGCCACCTTAATAATAATAATAATAATAATAATAATAATAATAATGGTTTCAAATTTTGGCTCAAGGTCAGCAATTTAGGGGAGGTACTTATATTATCAACCTTGAAAAGATGACAGGCAAAGTCAACTTCAGCAGAATTTGAACTCATCATTTTGCCTGGCATGCTAATGATTCTGCCATCTTGCTGCCTTAACAATAATATGAATAATAATAATAATAATAATAATTCTTTCTACAATAGGCATAAGGTCTGAAATTTGCAGGGAGGGAGCAACCTCAGTGTTCAACCGGTGCTCATTTTATCAACCCCCAAAAGGTGTCCAGCCTGCTAATGGTTCTGCCAGTTCACCACCTTAATAATAATAGTGGTTTCAAATTTTAGCACAAGGCCAGCAATTTCAGTGTCGGGGATAAGTCGATGATATCAACTCAACTGGTACTTATTTTATCAACCCCAAAAGGATGAAAGGTAAAGTCAACTTCTGCGGAATTTGAACTTTGAAACCAAAGGTGAGAATGAAAAGCGACAAAGCATTTTGCCTAGCATGCTAACGACTTTGTCTGCTCATCACCTTAATAATAATAACAAAAATAAATTATAATCTTGTTCATTATTATTATTTGCCTAAAGTTAATATATTTTCAGTTATTTAATGATTTATCGAGTTAAGTGACATAAGCATTAACTTTGGTATTAATATTTTACCCCTTAAAATTAAATTTGCTCATGAGATCTATATTTTATTAAATACAATTTTTCATATCTGCATAATGTCAACATTATTGATATTGATTTTATAGCTGGTGTCTTTCATTATCATTTTCTCCCTTGTCGGACCAATTTTCTACCAAAATTTAAAATATCAAAACAAGGGAAAATTTATGAAAACTTGCATAGACTTTATTTTAGTGTTAAACCATTCTTCTGAATATGAAACAGTCTTTCATCTATCTCCTGAATTTCGCAATATCATTTTATATTATTGCTATAAGTTTACAATTGATAGTTAAGATAAACATGCCGGTGATAATATAGTTTCTCAAATATAATAGATTTTTCCATCCTCAAATGCTCACTTATCTTTATCTGAATCAAAAATAATACTGAATTATATATTATATATATATATATATATATATATATTGTATGTGTTTGTGCATGTTTATATGTGTGTATGTATGTGTGTATATATATATATATATATATTCATCATCGTTTAATGTCTGCCTTCCATGTTAGCATATATAGATATATGCTTATTTATATATATATATATATATATATATATATATATATATATATATATATATATTGTATGTGTACGTGCATGTTATATATAGATGTGTGTGTGTGTAGATGTATATACATATATAGATATATATATGTATATATATTATACTTATATATATATATATGTATATAGACAGCCAAATAAGTGGTATCAGGTCATATTATGACATTTATATATTTATATAGTGTATATGGAGAAAAGAATGTTTTAAGGAGTTTAAACAGAATAAATTAGTAAAAATGCAATTCAGGAATGTTCATAATAATTGTGATATACAGGATGATCATAAAGTTTGGATGAATGCATGTGCTCAAATTGATGGGAATGTGAAATTACTGTATTAAGTTCATGTGAATCTCGTAAAGTACATTGAATGTTGCATTACTAATGGTGGGAACTATACTAAAAATGTTAATGTAGTTAAGTAAAATTGTTGAAAATATGCATCCAAATCTGTTTTGGATTTTACCTATGATGATCTGCCTTGACCTACTATATAGTATCAATATTACAGTCATAATTATTCCTGACATTTAATATGCAAGATAGTGATGTTTCGGATATAATATTTAGCTGAGGGTAATGTTCTGGTAGTGAGGATACAGCAATGAAATGAAATGAGCTTTGTTACTCAAAACTATAGTGATGATGATGGTGGTGGTGGTGGTGTGTTGGTAGTGAAAAGAATTTTTTTTTTTTATTGAACTATATATTATTATTATTATTATTATACCTGTTTGGTCACACTTTAGTTTGTTAGAGTGAGAGAGAGGAAGAGGGAATGTGAGAGTGAGTGAGAGAGCAGATAGCCAGTCAATGCATTATGCTGTCACTCTGAGAGAAAGAGAGAAATGTTAAAGATATGAAGAGGGGAATTACATGGTTAAAAAGTTTGTTAAAGAAGTAGAGAGAAAGTGAGAAATATGTGCTAAGCAGAGGGACATTTCAAAATCATATTACATATTATTGTGACTGGAAGTAAAGTAACTTAGCAAATTAAAAATGCAAATGATCCTTTCTTTCTTAAATAGCTTCTCTTAATTTTTTTCATTCTGTGGAATTTCTACAGGTCCCACTAGTATGTTAGTACTTTAATAATTTCTCTTGAAGCAAATTCTACTATAAATACTAGCATATAATACATTGGGTTTAATACAACTTAGATGGGAAAAGTTGGAAAGTTGCCTGCAGGATTTGAACCATGCATTTTCTCTAACCCATATAAATGTACTATCAGTTACGCTAAGGCCACCTGCTGTCTTTCTTCCATTGAATTAACAGCCTTAATCTTACCAGCAAGAAAATTTGTTTGTATTTAGAATGCGAATGTAGAATTATTGATAAATATCTATATAAATCTATATTGATGATGTTCTCAACTTCAGTTCATAGTGAATTCTGTCCCCCACTCTCTTCTTTCTATACATCAATAACATATTTGTTACAACATCTTGCAATGCCCACTTTCATGCAGTTCTTCATTCCCCCCTCACTTCCCCTGACCATACATTATCCACATGCAACCTATAAACCATATGCCAAATTTACATTGATTCCCTAAACAGAGACCTTGAAAGCATCCTCCAGTGGGACCATGCCAATTTTGTCTCTTTTAACTGCAAAAACCTCAGACACTACTCATATCAAGACACACCATTGCTTCAGATCTCTTCTAAATATGTGGCACTCTGCTAGAGCTCTCACAGTTTCTCCAGATATTGTGCACTCACAATCACCAAAAATCTCTCCTGAAAAAAGCACATCCTTAGCATAGCTAGAACTGCATCCTAAAAACTAGCCCTTTTTTCTTAGGGATAGATGGTATTTCTGTTTCCAACAGTTACCGATACCCTACGGAGTTCAGTGAAATAGTGTACTCACATCTGGGACTGTTTTGCTGCTACACATAGATATTTTGGGCAGTATTCAGTGAAGACTCACTCAGCTGATTGTAGTCAGTCACTAAAGACCCATAGCTATGTTGTCTCCTCTCTGTCCTTTTTATTGCTGCTATAATACCTCTTTTCTTCAGAGCTGAATGGTCTCATAGCTCTACCACTCAGGCATCCACAACCCACTCATTTCTCCAGTCTCATCCCCTTTGTTGTGTCCAGTACACCAAGGCTCACCTTAACCACTTTGCCTTGTCCTTTCTCTCCAGAATATCAGCTCTTTGGAATCTCTTTCTTGCAGATGTTAACTGCAACAGTTTACTAAGAACATTATCACCATCAACTTCTCCAGTCTCAATGTATCTACAAGGCTCAAGGGCACTGCCCCTTCTTCCACATCTGAGAAATAACAAAAAAATAATTAGAATAGAAATTCCAGGCATAGAAATGAAACCTATAAATGGGGGGGTTTCAAAGTAAATTTAGCACAGACTAGAGTATTAGAAAGAGGAAGAAAAGAAAAGAATGCTGATACTACCAAGAAAATGTCTAAGCTTGACGTGTAGAAAGGGAGTATTTAGGAATTCCATACAATGTGCCCCAGTGTAAACTGTGGATAGCCATGAGGTGTAGTGGGACCACAGACAAGCCAACTTCATTTATGACAGATCCAGTGGGGGCAGTAAATATTAAGCAGCACTCTCAAAATAGTTGATAGCTTCTGTTAACATTCAAAGTGAAGGGTAGCTTGCATAAAACTTGTGCATGAATGTAATGGACTTGTGAAGAGTAGAAAGAAATGAAGTGTATATGCCCTGCTGGATGTGTAAAACTAATGTGCTTGGACAATAGGACATAAATGAAATGAGAGAACAACTGAACATAAGGGGAATCAAATGTAGTGTGCAAGAGAGAAGACTGCACTAGTATGAACATGTAATATATATAAAGAAGGACAGCTGTCTAAAGAAGTGTCACGCAACAGTAAATTGAAACTACAGAAGAGGGAGACTTGCGTCAAAATGGTGACAACAGATCTGAAGTTATTGTATCTTGCTGTGATGATAACAAAAGACCTTATGGACTGTCAACACACTATGCAGAAGATCTGCTCATCCTTCTAGAATAGTGTTCAGTCAACGGTCAATCATAATAATGTATATAATGTATATATATATATATGTAAAATCCTAATAAGTAGGAAGGTAGATAAAACACAAACCCCTTCAGGTAGATGGCCCTGCTCAGTATGTAGAAAAGGAGTAGGTAGTAACTCTATAAGATGTACCCGGTGCAAGCTATGGACACATAAGAGGTGCAGCAACATCAAAG
>NC_142928.1:162489705-162492205 GCF_046866305.1 Octopus bimaculoides
TTTCACTATGTATTTATATACGTGTTTGTACATATGTGTGGTTGGCGAGTGTTATAGATTTACAGTGTTTATCATATCTAAAAGAATGGAGGTGAACGGCATATCATTGCTTAAACTTTTTGGCTGATCCTATGTATATGGCTGTAGAGTTGTGTAATAGATTAAAGACAGTGCATTTGTAAATTACATTATATCTTCTGCAATGGGTTTGTAACGGGCAGATGGTTCCAGGACGGCAATTACAATTAGGTGAATTTTGGAGACTGTTCAGGAATAGAGGAGGTAATATCGTCAGAGGAGAGGTTAGAGAAGAGGGTAGAAGATTCTATATTATTAGTATTATTAACGTTATCATTACCGTCATTGCTATTATTACTATTGTTGTTATTAATTGTACTATTTGTAAGGGTGGTAGAGATTGTGGTGGTGTTCTGGGCAGTGTCAGTAGGATGGGTTGGGTTGTTGTTGTGGTCTAATGTAAGGGTATCTGTACTGGAGCTGTGTGTGTGTGTTGAATGTTCGTATGACTAGAGTTGTAGTTATGTGAGTTTTGATAGTTAAGAGAAAGCTTTTGCTTATTAGAGGCTACTACAATAGATTCGAAGTTGGGTCGGGTAGAATGAGATAGTTTCAGGGTGGATCGATTAAAGATAGAATGATATTTATGTTACCGAGGGAAGTTAGAGTCTAGTATTTAAAAGAAGAATTTAGCTAAGTTCTTAATGTTAAGATATAGCCCCCCCAGATCATCACAGATCCTCCTCCATGTTTAACAGTTGGAAGATGGCAGTCTGGGTCAAATGCTTCTTTTGGCTGTCTCCACATGTATACTCGACCAGTGGTCAGAAATAAGGTAAAGGATGACTCGTATGAGAAAATAACATTCTTCCACTGCTCTAGGGACCAGTTCTGTAGGTTTTTACTCCACTCTAAATGCATTACAATGTTTGTTTTTGAAAGTAGTGGTTTTCTGATTGCAGCTCCCCTGTGAAATCTGGCTTTGTGCAGCTCCCAGCAAACAGTTCTTTTGGAAACTGGGTTCCCGAGGTGGTCATTAAGCTCTGCAGTAATTCTGAGAGCTGTTCTTTTGTGATCCTTTCTAACAATTTGCATAAGAGTCCAACAGTCCCTATTTGAAAGTTTTGGTTTTCTTCCAAAGTTTTCTTTCGATGAGGTTTTTCCCTCTTTCTCAGAGGCTGTCATTACTTTTGAGACAGTACTTCTTGATACACCAAACATTTCAGCTGTTTTCATTATGTTAACGCCTGCCCTACAAGCACCAACAATTTGACCTCTTTGAAAGTCCAATAGATCTGTCATTTTAATGAATTTTAATTACCTTTTTCTGATGATATCTGAAAAGAAACAGCAATTTTAGCAAAACATATTAAGTAACACTAATAATAAATCAAAAAACATAAAAGTAAACAAGCTTTTGACAGTTTTATAGATATTTCAAAATTATGATGCTATGATGCTAGGTGTGTGTGTGTGTGTGTGTGTGTGTGTGTGTGTGTGTGTAGAAATATAGAAATATGATACTTGGAATAAGTTGATGGCCATTGTTCAGGTGTTTTTTAAATGTTATTCTTTAATTATCATTTATGTCAGGAACTTCACTAATCTGGGATTTATTAATCCAGCAACTTCAATGGCTCAAGATAATAATCTAAAGAAGTCATTAGTTTGCAGGACAGCTACTGTGTCACAGTACAATCTTATGATCAAACCACTTTGCCATGTGTTTTCACATAAATGTGTGTGTGTGTGTTTGTGTGAGTGAATACAAACACACACACGCTGGACTGGTTTCAGTTTCCATTGACCAAATCCACTCATAAAACTTTATCCCCACAAGGCTATAGTAGAAGACACTTGCCCAAGGTACCATACAATGAGACAGAACCTGGAATATGTATGGTCCCAAGATTGTCAGTTCGACATTTATTATCCAAGTAATTTCATTATGAATATTACTTTAGTGAACTTAGAAATCTCTATTTAAAGAGCATTTTTTTCCCCCCTTAATAAATAAAGGTGTTTTTATAATATTGATACAGGTACTCAATAAAAACATGAACATCATATTGTCTACATGAAGTATTTATATTCCAATCTTCTCTAATGTTGTTTAGCCCAGGTCTGCTCTGATCAGATGACCCTATAATGAAATGCATGCTACCTGTGACAATTCTGTTTTTATAAAGACTGTTTTTTCCAGTAAAATATTAATTTTTTTTTTCTTTTTAAAGAAAATAAATCATTAGAGTGTGATTTAAGAGAGCTTTGGCTGCTGTTTCTGGCAAATTTTCAATCCCATAAAGGTTCCTTCGGTTGTTTATTCTCAGTGTTGCTTGTAAAATTTGCTTTTGTAGCATAATGAAGCTTCTCTTGAAATGCTGTCATTGTTTTGGAAATGATGATTATTGATATTGTAAAGATAATTAATTCCAAAGTGTAATCTGAAACAGCTTTCTTAAAATTGAAGAATAATTCTATT
>NC_142928.1:162723062-162758062 GCF_046866305.1 Octopus bimaculoides
CGATCTACAGTGGAAGTTTTGTGTCCTATGGGAATTGGCAAGATAAAAGTAGATAGTGTTTTTACTGCATTTCTAATGGTGAGTGACACTGTATTTTGTTTAGTTGACACAACACACTCATACTACAGGATTTTGCACTGTTTCCGTTCATCCAAATTTTACTTGCAAAACATTGATCAACCTGAACCCGAGATAGAACGCACTTTGACCAAAGTGTCATACCATGATCTAAAGCACTTGTTTGCACCACAAACTTAACTAAACAGCCATACCTATAAGTTGGAATACAGTTTTCTAGTGTAAGTGACAGTTACTGCTGTAGTAGTCTGTTATGATGTAGAGAATTCTGTTTTTGATGGTTTCTAATTTTTTTGTAATTTATAATAGATTAAGAGAGTTTAATCAGAACTGATGTTTTCAATAATGCATCATCTTATGTTGATGCTTGTGAAGTTCTCTTGGGTGTGAGGAAAAGCCTAAATATTCATTTATGACTGGTAGTCTGTTGGTTATGATGATGAGGGTTCCAGTTGATCCAATCAAGAGAACATCCTGCTCAGACACTCCACAGATACACATACCCTTAATGTAGTTCTCGGGGAGATTCAGTGCGACACAGAATGTGACAAGGCTGGCTCTCTAAATTACAGGTACTACTCATTTTTAGCAGCTGAGTGGACTGGAGCAATGCGAAAATAAAGTGTCTTACTTGAGGATACAATGCACCACTTGGAATCGAACTCCTAACCTTATGATTGTGAGCTGTATACACTAATCACTCAGCCACACATCTTCACTCATAAGAATGTTAGAATGTCACAACAATGCATTATTAGCATTTGCTTTACATCTCTCCAGAATTGATAAAATAAGTGCCATTTATGTACTGGGGTTAATTTAATCAACTAGACCTATCCCTTAACATCTGTGAAACTGTCTATTTTAGAAATCAGTATTAGCATTATTAATTAAATTTAACTCAAAGATGATGGTGTTGATAGTAAAGAGCCAAGTTAGATTACTTGCTTTATGTCTTATAATTGGTTGTGTTATGTTTATATTTTTCCCTCAATTCTAACTGAAATTAGTATAGTCTTTCATCTTTTTGATTTTATAAACCAGATACCAGTAATACACTAGGGTCTTTAACCTATCTTTACATAAAAGTACTATATACCTCACCAAAAAGAAACTCTTCTGATATGCTGTGTTTTTTCTACTCTATATGTATGCTGGTATTATTTTATCAATTCCCCTTTGGAATTCAGTGGAACTTGATATTTTCCAGATTGGCTGGAAGAGCCAGGCAGTAAAAGGTAAGTTCCCAGTGAGCTGAGTCAGTTTGTAGATAAAGGGTTAAATTGCTTTGTTCTGTAAGTTATCAACTGGGAAAGCTAAGCTGCCAATATGATAGAAAGATTTGAGGCCATGTAGGAAAAAAAATCTAAAGTAAAACCTAGGAATGGACTAGATATTTCTTGCGGAGTTTCTTAGCTGTTAGTATAAAAAAAAAATGTTTCTTTTGAAAAGTGGGTAGAAGTGTGTAATAGTGGAAAGGTAGTGTGTTCTGAGTTAAACTCTTGAGAAAAGCATGAATACTATTCATCAATATATTTATTCTTTGTTAATGTGACTCAATTCTATAAATTACCTAAAAAATAAAGTGGGCTTTGGAATAAAAAGAGTAAATGTCAGTTGATTCTTAAAATTAGTTACATTCTTTCTAATTGTGTTATCTTTCTCTTGTCTGTTACTGTCATTGAATAAAACATACAATAGCATACAATAGATTTATCTTCAAGGCGATACCTTTTTTTGTATATGTTCCCTCAAACTATCCTTAAGGAGGTTTCCAGAAAAAAATTTCTTTTTACACATTTGAACTTGACTTTCAGATAAAAGATTTTATCTTCATATTTTGTTAATGTGAACTTTGATTTGTTCATATATTATAGTATATATATATATAGTTAATTAGTTACTGATTTATAAAGTTGGTGTGGTGGTGGGCTCATATTTTGTATTGTTAATTAATTTGATAGCCATAATGATGTATGAAGTATGTTGCAGTTTTCTGTTTATGCTAGTTTTTATTTAAAAAATTGTAAACTAAAAACAATTGAGGAAATGGTGGAGTTGGCTTGCATGATATTGGGCCTCACAAACAAGATCATGCAAATCCGAGAAAAAATGATTTGCTGCTCTATATACTCACCAAACCTATGTCTTAGTAGAAAAAAATAATATACATGTCAAAACAGTGGTGGTGGTGAAGATATGAAACTAAACCATTTTTTTTCCATGTTTATTCTTCTTCCTCAATTAATCCCTTCCCTGATTAACGAGTTATTATATTTTAATGTCAGAACTTATTTAAAATAAACTTGATAAACCAATAGAGTGGCCTCTTTGTGTTTGTTAAACCTGCTAGAAACAGAAGCCAAATCTCTCTTAAATCACACCCTCCCACCTTCAGATAATGAAAGGGGCACAGCACATTAGATAATGTAGTTCTCGATATTTACAAAACCCAGAATGTCTTTGATAATTAATCAACTCAAGCAAGTAGCATTGATCTAGGGCTAAACAACAAAGGAAGTTATTTAATAGTTCTTATGTTAGGCATGAGTGTGGCTGTGTGATAGAACACACATGGCCAAGGTGCCATGCAGTGGGATTGAACCCAAGTTCACATTGTTGTGAAGTAAGTTTCTTAACCACACAGCCATGCTTTTTTTTTTTTAAATAAATTACTGCTGTGTTAATCGTATTTCATTTCAAAGTTATATTCTGCTATAGAATACAACTATAGAGTAGGTATTTACATTTATCTTATTACATACGGTGTTGGTTAAAAGCTATTGATATATTATGTAATTTAGTTTAGCAATGGAAATATTGTATTTCCATTGATTTATTGTGTAATCCCCTTCAAATACCACAGTCCTTTGAGACTGGACTTCAGAACAAGTTTAAGAGCATTGAAATCCTGTATACATTTAAATAAATAAATAAAAAAATATATATACTTAAAAGACTAGTTCTGGTTTCAAATCCAGTTAAGGTATTTTTTATTTATTACTAACCAAGAATATCAGTTATTCTTCACAAAGTTTGTGGGATCGGAATTAACTTATTTTTTTGTTGAAAAAATAGTTCTGTGTTAGAAATATAATTTGGTTTTGAAGCTCAAAGTGGAACAAGATATTTATAGCTATTTGTAGAGTGTTCCATATTTTAGGAACGTAATTTGCTATGTGTTTTCCCACAATTGTGAGTTGATCATTGGTCCTGGGTAAACAGTACATCAATTAACATTAACGTTAATTTGCTATAAAGGTTGAGTGCATGCGAGTTGAGAAAGTGACTAGGGCATCAAAGACATTGACTGATGTGTATAAGGGGAGAGGATGATATTGGTACAGGCATGAGATATAAATAGACGATACATGCTGAGTGAAAATCTGTTGAAAATTATTTATTTAAGGTTTAGTCAGAAAGGGCTGTGAGCATGATCTTTACAAGCCTTCTTAGACATGATGTGAGATTGATACAGTTGGTGCTTAATTTGAACAAGTACATGTTGACATTTGTTGGAAAAAACATGGATGGAAAGGGAATTCCAGAGGGCCAATGTCCTAGAAAGGAAGAAATGGGTATAGTGGTAGTTTGTGTAGGTTCTTGGGAGTGGGGTGCTGATACACAGAGTTGGATAGGCACTGGTAGAAGTGGTATGCAAGTAGCTAGTTGAAAATAGTAGAGGCTGTTGTTAGCAAAAAAAGCAGACAGCATTTAGTTGTAGTGTGTTGGTGTGTTGGTAACCCACAATTGAGGCAAAGCTGGAATGATTTGAGTAAAGTATGTAAGCTATAAAGATTTGAGAAAACCATTATTTCTTACGTATGTGACAATATTGAACTGAAAAACTGTATTGCAAGCTATTTCTACTTCATTCCAACATGAAAGGACATACATTAAAACATTGATAATATTGCTGATAATTTATTTTATGTCAGAAACCAAAAACGTTAATTTTGTAAGTCAGGACCAGTTATAGTAAAATATATATTGACACTTGGCCCAAGGTGCTATGCTGTGGCACCTTGGGCAAGTGTCTTCTATAGCCTCTATAGCTTTGTGAACGGATTTCATAGATGGAAATTTTGTGTGTGTGTGTGTGTGTGTGTGTGTGTGTGTGTGTGTGTGTGTGTGTGTGTGTGTGTTTTCCCCTCTCCCCACTGTTTGATTACTAATGTTGGTTTGTTTACTTCCCCATAACTTAGCAGTTCACCAAAAATAGACTGATAGAATAAGTACCAGGTTTAAGAGGGAAAATAAGTATTGGAGTTGATTGGACTAAAACCCTTCAAGCTAGTGTCATGACATGGCCAAAGTCATGACTGACAAAAGTAAGAGAAAAATAAATGCTTTATTTCTTGTTTATTTTTTTGGGGGGGTGGGGGTGCGGTTAGTGTGGGAAAAGTTAAAATAAGTTTAAAGTACATTTAAAGGATGGTTCATTTGTATTTTCTTTTAGGTTCTATTAGACATAATATTGGTAGAACTTTAGAGCATGAGGCCAACACTTAGGAAATTGAGACTCCAACCTAATTCTGATTTCCTCTTGGGGCTTAATTCACTTAAGTTATTAAAACAGGACCTTTATAAAATTTTATTCTCTTTCTCATGTAAGTTTGGACCTAAGGAACAAGCAATTATTCTTTTTACAGAGACAGGCAATGGTGTAGTAATAAGTTCTTGGCAAACTTGGTGGGTTTTATATTCTGATTTTGATTTAAAAAAAATTAAAGTCTCTACACTTGGGAAAGGCATGAATGTCACAATGTTTCATTTTTCCCCTCCTTTATAGCCAAGATGCATATAAAACTCAGATGTGTCATTAAAAAAAAAATTTTTTACACTTTATCAAAGTTATATTAAATAGGTTACGATTATGTCATTTTCTTTAATATTCACAATGAATGGCTTCTGCACAAAAGGAAATTACAGCTGACAACTGGAATTTAAATCTGTTTCTTCTGCTTTCAACTTTAAGCCCCAACTGCCTATCCACTAGGTCATGTTGACATTTTCCTTACTTTCCACAGAAGTGGAAGGTGCCACTGGCAAAAAATAAATAAATAAAATAAAACCTACTAAACTATATTATTAAATGTTTACTGTAACTAATTTACTGTTTCATGTCTTTAGCATTTAAATCCAGCAAATGGTGACATTTTTGATCACCCATCCAGGATCTCATAAGTGTGGTTGACTCAATTAATTGTAGTTCATCCTTTTATTGAAGGCCAGTAGGTTTAGGTAAAATATTTTCTGGAAAAAAGAAAAAAAAATGTAATCAACTAGTCACCTCCCACCAAATTTTCAGGCCTTGTGCCTATAGTTGAGAGAATTATTATTGTTATTATTAAGGCAGTGAGCTGTCAGAATCATTAGCTCACTGAGCAAAATGCTTTATGGTATTTTGTCTATCTTTACGTTCTGAGTTCAAATTCTACCAAGGTTGACTTTGCCTTTCATCCTTTTGGGGGTCAATAATATAAGTACCAGTTGAGCACTGGGGTTGATGTAATTGATTCACCCACTCCCATGATCTTGCTGGCTTTGTGCCAAAATTTGAAATCAATATTATTATTATTATTATTATTAATCCACTGAGGCCAGCTTTGACTTTTGTTCTTTTGAGGTTGATTAAATAAGTACCAGTTGAGCACTAGGGTTGATGTAATTTACTTTTCCACCACCCCACTAAAGAATTTGCTAGCCTTGTGCCAAAGTTAGAATTTAGTGATAAAATATGAATAATAACTTCTTTATTTTCCACAAGGGTGACAAATGAGGGAGTGTTCATTATTAGGACAAATTACAAAACTGGTGTGCAGAGGAGTATAAAGAAGCTGGTATAAAAAACAATATTTATAAAAGGAAACTAAATAAAAGTCCTGATGCCAATTAGGTCCAGGAGTAGTGATACTGCCAGGGGCAAGTCTCCTCCCTCAGCTCTGTTCTCTGGCCTACAAGTGGATACTGAATGTAGGTCCATTCTCTCTGTCCATATTAGCCACTATTACCCACTTTTCAGCAAATTTACTGGTGGACATTCTCTTCCCCTTTACTTTCAGTTTCTTCCAGATAATAAAAAGATAAGTTATGTTCCAAAGAAATGACAGTGAATTCATAGTTAACATTTAACTGTATAACTTCTCATTTTAGTGAATCTAGGTTGATTAATATTGATATTTTATTGATTTCTGGTATTATCATTTCAGTCAATAAAAACGTAGTAATAATAATAATGTTTGTGTCAATTTAATAAACCAAATACTCTCTCCTCTGCAAAGCTATGGCATTGTACTGAAGTAAGCCAATATTATCACACCTTTGGGTTGATATTTAGCTTGTAGGAGCACATTGTTCAATAGAAGTCCTTCCTCTTTTTTCTAAAACAGCATAGTGTGATTTGAGAGAGATTTTGCTGCTGTTTCTAGCAGGCTAAGTGACCATGTGAAAGCTCACTCTCTTGTCTTTTCTTTACTTAAGATTTGGTCAGGTGTGATTTGAATAAAATTTAGCTGCTATTTCTAGCAGGTTGAATGGCCATTTGCAAGTCCTCTTGTTGGTTTGTCAACCATTCATTTAAGGTCATGCTGGGGCACTATTCAACTTCATTGTTTGATTTTTATTTATTTACATTTTTAAGATAATTTTTTTAGTGGAGGCTAAACAGCTATGTGAGAGAGTGTATTGACAAATTCATTGATTAATAATTTTTTGAAATCAATAACCAAGTGTTCAGATAATTAATTAAATATCACCAGCATTAGCAGTACAATGGCAATGATATTAAGGGGCTTTACAGCTGGCATAATTAGAAAGTAGGAAGGGTGATTTAATTGTTAAAAACAATTACTCCAACACCTCATGCTAACCTGGGAAGTAACTGTAAAACAGTAAATAGAAAACTCTGTGTATGTATGTGTGTGTGTGTGTGTGCACCTGCTTAAGAACTTGATTTTAAGCTTACTGGATTCAATTTACTTAATCAGACTGGAGTCTGGTGCAACCTTCTAGCGTGTCATCCTGGTCAAACTGCCTATCCCATGCCAGCATGGACAACAGACATTAAATAATAATGATAATGATGTAAAGTAAATAGCAGCTGTGGGTTCAGTTTTGATGCAGGGACAATACCTTGTATCTTTCATTATATAAAAAAATGCACAGAAAACAGTTTTTTTGATTTTTCACTGATGTTTATAGATTAAAAAGAAAAGAAAAACAAAAAAAACCCCAGCAAAAAATGCACACATACATATACACAGTAAGCTTCTACATAGTTTCTGTTTACCAAATTCTGCTTACAAGGTATTGGTTAACTGAAGGCTTTAACAGAAGACACACTTGTCCAAGATGATACCTGGTGGGATTGAAGTGAAATTCTTTACCATACAGCATTGCTTGCACCTGTGCCATGCATTCTCTTTGTACTCTACACTCTCAAAACTATTCATCAGTTATATAACAGTTCCACTGAACCTGTAATTATTTTTTTCTACTCTGTAGTGGTGGAGCAGGGGGAATGTAAAGTAAATTGAATCCTATAAGCTAAAATAAACACGCACATATGCATACATACACATACATGTACAAATATTCTTTTCTATACTAGGCACAAGGACTGAAATTTTTTTTGGGGGGAGCCAGTTGATTAGATTGACCCCAGTACGCAACTGGTACTCAATTTATCGACCCCGAAAGGACGAAAGGCAAAGTTGACCTCAGTGGAATTTGAACTCAGAACGTAAAGACAGACGAAATACTGCTAAGCATTTCGCCTGACGTGCTAATGTTTCTGTCAGCTCGCCGCCTTACACACATACAAATATTGCATCTGAAATGGGATTTCAAAATATAGCAATTAACCCCTTAACTGCCTGTGTCATATTTTGGGGGCAGATTTTAAATTCAGTATAAGTAATGTTATACAAACTCTTGTGTTTCTATTGTTATATAAAATAAAAGATGTATGAAATAAAAAATAAGCAATATAACAGGAGAATTATAATCAGAGAGTTCCTAGGAATGAAGAAAATGAAAAAAAAATTATAAATAACATTTGTAGTTGAATTATGGCCTTCAATGAATTAAAATAGGTTTCTTTTTATTCTTATTGTTTTATAACCACTTACAGGTTAGCCTGGGATGTACTGTTTATTGCTTGATGGGAAGAATTGTAGAAAATGAACACAAGCTTATGATATATGACCTACCAACTATTTGGCCAGTAGCTGACTCTTGGTCAACTTGGTCAGTTGTGACTTCGAGTCAGTTTCACCATGCTGGTAATTGTGTCATTTACAATGAGCTAACTTTAATTTCTTATTAATTCGTCCTTATTATTAGCCGTGATATGGTGGAAAGCTGTCAAGAATAAAAGCAAGTGAACAATACCTACCATTTATTTTTCAACAAATAACCATTTCTGTTTGAGAAAGCAAACATTCTACTTACCTAAGTTGGCAGGGTGCCATATTTGTTTAGTGTTAGTTCGGTACAAATCATTTAGAAAGTAGCCATTCTAGGTGTAAAAACTATGTTGATCAATATATTGGAAATGTTTTTTTTTTCTTTTTTAATGGGCTTGGTAAATTACTCAAAAACCAATTCAATCAGGATAAATATTTTATCTTAGACTATTCTTGTAAGATTTTATTTTTATGGTTTTTATTTTTCTCTGTGTGCTGGTGGTATTTGTCTTTCTTATTGCTAACTTAATTGAATGACTTGCAAACAAGATGGCTGATTTGGTAACACATTCTAACTTGTTCTCATTCCTGATCAGCTATGATTAAACAAATCTACATCACTGATCAAACTAATCAACTGAAGCAAATGATCATTATTCCTAACATAATGATCTCATCTATAATGAGATAAGCAATCTTAAAATTTAATGGAATTCTTTAAATATGAGGTTTCATCTACAAAATGCTACTTGTTGTCAATATCAGTTGGATCAGTTAACTAAAGGGAAGCTCTTCTGTTGTTCAGTTCTAATTCATTTGGCTTTGGTTGGCCCAAGGCTATAATAGAAGACACTTGCTCAAGATGCCATGCAGTGGGACTGAACCCAGAATCATGTGGTTGGGAAGCATGCTTATCACACAGCCACTCCTGTGCCTATATATATATATATATATATATATCCTCATCATTTAGCGTCTATTTTCCATGCTGGCATGGGTTAGATGGTTTGACTGGAACTGGTAAGTTGGGGAGCTGTACCTGGTTCCAATCTGATTTTGGCTTGGTTTCTACAGCTGGATTCCCTTTCAAATGCCAACCACTCCAAGAGTGTAGTGGGTGCCCTTTACATGTGACCAGTAAGGGTGCGTTTTACATGTGACTGGTATGGGTGCCTTTTATGTATTACCGAATGTGTGTGTGTGTGTGTGCGTCTCCTTGTCTTAACATTGTGTGATGGTTGTGAATGAGTGTCACTGTCATACAAGCAGTGTCATTCATTTCCAGTATTCTGTGAGAACATGCATGGATATGGGGAAATATCACCTTCCTTAGAAACAAGTGAGTGTTGGTGAAATGAAATTTGCCTCAAGATAAACTCTGTCCAGTTCATGCAAGTATGAAAAGTGGCCATTAAATGATTATATTAATGTGAACCTTGAAGATTATGTGTATTTACCAGTTCATGCATATTAGGCTCAGTCTTAGTGTTAAACGAAGATCTCTTTGGACAACACTTAAATGGTTACATGAACTTGACAGTAACTGTACCACCGTACTGAACTCCTCAACAAAATACAAAGTCAGAAATGACATCAGAATCTTCTTTATAACTTACTAGAGATTAAGGTACTTACACCTTGTTATGTGCTTGGTCAAGAACAGTGTAGCCTAGAGAATTGTAAGCCAATAATTTCTTGTAAACAACCATCCATTATATTCAGATTGACTGAGAATGGATCAATAATCCATTTGGGGATGATCATACCAAGCAGATCATTCATTGGGTTATTATGACTGCACAAATGATTGACTTAATAATAATTAGTTACCTAATTGAACATGAACACTGTGGTAGTACTAATTGCTCTCATATATTATACATAAAATTTTATGTATTAAAGTTATCTTTATATTGTATTTTATATCTTTCACATGACATCTCACCTTATTCTTTATTGTTTAGTAGAATAATAGCATTGTTCATTTTTTTTATATTCAAATTTACAAGTAATTGATATTTATTGTTTGATAATAATATGTTGTAACTTTATAGAATCACATCTCCTTCAAGAGTTGTGTTGGTTGGGCAGAGATCTTGACAGGTTTTTGAAGTAACCTTAAAGTCTGTTACGTTTGTGTTGGTTGGTTTCGTAAACAAAAAATAATAGAGAGAGGCAGAGAGAGAGAGAGACAGAGAGAGGCAGAGAGAGGGAGAGAGAGAGGGAGAGAGAGAGAGAGGGGCAGAGTTAGAGAGAGAGAGGCAGAAATAGAGAGTGGCCTTTTCTGAGTGGGCTATGAAAAAGAGGAAAAATGTATCAAACTCAAAAGTTTCTAAAGACACAAAATGCTTAATGGTTAACTATGAGGAGTTACTTTCTGAGTTCACCAGAGTCAACATTGCTTTCATCACTTCAGCATCATTAAAATACCAGTAATATAATGGAGTCAATGATACTCTCACCCTGAGGCCTTGTGCCTATATTAGAAATCATTTGTTATTTTTATTACTAGGTCAGTGCAGAATGAATGGAGTATGGAATAAAATAATTTTTGGTATTTAGTAGTGTCACTTGGAATTTAGTTAATAATTTGATTTTCATTCTTCTAGTATTGATACAATATGTTCTACTCATATACTAGCATTGATATAATCATATATTCCATCCAACACCAAAATAAATAGAATAAATTGTTGCTGTTTGTAAGCATCTTAGTAACCATCATTATTAGCATTGACCCTGGTTACTCAAGACAGATTGAATTTTTGGATTCACTTGTGCTTTCTTGGATGATAATTTCTGTTTGTTTTCTGCTTCCCTCACTTTTCCTAATTGCAGTTAGAGCTTATAGGTGGAACTGAGTTATCATTTTTGTGTAAGCTATATAACAGAAATATTGCAAGTGAGAGCTGTTACTGCCAACCATCTCAACTGCATCTATTAACCAATAAAATTTCTTCAGCAATATGTAAATGTACAAATTTGTTAAAAGCATTCCAGCTATATTAGAATGATAAAATGGATGATAAACAGATACATAAATCTTTCCTATAAATAATTTTTTTTCTGTCCACTTGAGTATTGAGAAATGGTGAGGGGTCTTATTGAAGTAACAAAGAAGGAAGAAAGAAGATTGTGAGTTGGATGGAATCATCTTGGTGTAAAATGCAAGCTTTTATAGAAATGGCTATTGATTTGATAAATCAAATAGAGCAGAAGAGAAACTAACAGAACATTGAATTATAGTAACTTTGTTCTTTAATATTTCTCTCTTGCTTCATAGACAACCATTTATTATTCTACACCACCTTCCAAGATTTAATCCTTAATCTTTACTCTTCATTGGATTGAAAATTAATGAGTTTCTGTTTTCTCTTTAAAAAATTAGTTTTTCTTGTTCTTCATCCTTATCACACACCACCTTCTGACTTAGAATTTTAGAAGTTTCTTATCTTTTACTAAATATAAAGAAAATATTGTTTTACTATGGTTAAATTCTGTTTTTTTTTAAAAAGTATCTTTTAAATATTATCACCTAGTAAACTCAAATAGTGCAAACATTCTGTTATACTACTGTCAAATTTTTTTCAAACACAATGTTTCCAGAACTACATTATCCAATATTTTTTTAAGGTGGTAAAATGTGGTTTGAGGGAAGTTTAGATGCTATTTTTATCGGGTTGAGTGACTTTTAAATGTTTTAAAACATTGTCATTGTGTTCCTTTTTATCCCATCTTTTCTCTTTATTGCTTCTAAACATCTGTTTGAGTGGTTTTACATTTTTGCTTTTCACTTTTAACTCTTTAATTTCTATCCACAATCAATCTCATTCATCACTCATGTGTCATCTTATTTTATCATCTGTTTAAGGCAGGTGTTTTTGAATTGTTACATTAAACACTAGGATTCTGAAACAATTTCATGAGGTTTTACGAGAGACTGAGTGGAGCTGTGAAGTTGGGTGGATTATCATTCGTCGTTGAAAAATTACTGCAAATTCAATCATGTTGGTTTTATGTATATAGATATATTCAATGAACATGAGTTTTTTTCCTTGTAAGGTTTTTGAGAAGGGCAACATCCATAGTCTTTTTAGGCTTTCATAGATCAGGAAATGGAAACAGGGATAAATGAGTGTGCTGGTATGATTGATGTTCTGTTTAAATTTCTTGCTGGCTGTGGGGATAAGGCTTGGTCACTGCTTAATATGAAGTTGAGAAAATAAGGGCAGTGAGCTGGCAGAATCATTAGCATGCTGGGCAAAATGCTTGATGGTATTTTGTTTGTCTTTATGTTTTGAGTTAAAATAAGTACCAGTTGAGTACTGAGGTTGATGTAATTGATTTATTCCCTCTCCTGAATTTGCTGGCCTTGTGCCAAAATTTGAAAACAATATGAAGTTGGGAAAATGATGCAAGGCACAGTAGGACATTGAGATGTATTGAGAAGGTTTAAGAAGTACAGAGTCAATAATTTGAAAGCAACCTATGAGAATTGTGACAAGGGGATGACGCTATACATGGGTAATGGGGGTGCTAGTGGTTGTTGGACCCTTCTGGTGTTGGTGCCACATAAAAAGCACCCAAGTTCACTCTGTAAAGTGACTGGCATTAGGAAGGGCATTCAACCATAGAAACCATGCCAAAGCAGACAATGGAATCTGGTGCAGCTCTCTGGCTTCCCAGCTCCTGTCAAGCCATCCAACCCATACCAGCATGGAAGGCAGAGGTTAAATGATGATGATGATGAAAAGCCTTGCTCTTAGGATTTTGATTTTTAAACTTAAATTCTGTAACTAAGGGGGCGGGGGGGGGGGGGGGAGAAAAGAAAAGAAAATCTTTGGTGGAAACCAGAGATTGGAAATTTGTATGTTTGAAGCATTTCTTGTTCCACTGGCATATTTTCAGTTTCTTTCTTTTTATTCTTTTTACTCCCAAATTGCCATTACATTAAATTGTTGAGATTCATATCAATTAATTCCTATTATTTCCTCTATTGAACAAAGTGCTGTTTATTGCATTAATCTATGTACATTTATATATGTATGCTGCTTACATATTATATATGCATTTCTATAACCTTAAACAATTCACTAGTAACCATAATAGATTGCAAAGTTACATTAATATTTCAAATGGTAGTGTATTACTTCAACACAAGGCCACACATTTATAAGTGAAAGGATTGAAATTGTTTGACATTTATACCCTTTGTAAATGCATCTCTGTGAATGGAA
The DNA here is from genome assembly GCF_046866305.1 of Octopus bimaculoides. Taxonomy (NCBI): domain Eukaryota; kingdom Metazoa; phylum Mollusca; class Cephalopoda; order Octopoda; family Octopodidae; genus Octopus; species Octopus bimaculoides. The sequence goes on from NC_142928.1 coordinate 162,736,567, forward strand.
AAAAAATATTGTTAGCTGTGAATTGAAACTGACTTGTGCACTTGGCTTGCTGGGAGTTTTAACTCTTATGAACATTAATAAAAGAGAGAGTAGAAACAATTAGGTTATTTTATTACTTTAGTAGTTTTTTTTCTTTCTTTTCCCTCCTTTTTTTTCTCATTCAGATTTATTTCTGGTCATATTGTAAAGCTTATCAATTGATTCGGTGAAATTGCTTTTTTTTTTATAACATGCATTTTCATTGGGTAATTTTTGTTTTTGTCTGTTTATTAAAGGAATTATTTTTACAGGATTTTTAAAGTACACAAGAGGGGTGTGGCAGTGTCTATGACCTTTGGAGATTGATGTGTCTGACATAAACACAGACACATTCATGAGTATGCACATACACAATGAACTTCTGTAAAGTTTCTGTTTACCAAATTCCTCTTATAAGGTACTGTCAACTTGAGGCATAGTGGAAGATACTTGTCTAGAGAGATTGAAATTAGAATCATTTGTTGCAAAACTGACAGCTTAACTCATGCAGCCATGTCTGTACCTCACAGTCTATTTCTCCAATCAATCTATACTAATACCTGGTAGTTGGAATTTTGGCACTAATAGTGGATATAAAGTACTCAACTATTATACTTTCGAATAAATAATCGGAATGGTTTTACAACCTTATATTTTTCAGGATTTACTAATGTGTTTACAACTAACTAATGACTTTCTAGAAACACTGAATCTTCTCTGTATCTCTACCATTTCTACAACTATTTCTGCAAACAAGGAAGTTGATCTGCAGTTAGTTGGTAGACCTCTTAGAAATAGGAACCAAATCTGCCTCAATATTCTACCTCCTTAAAAAAATGAAAGGAAAGAAATATTAGTTACTGTAGTCTTGGATAATATATATCTGAAAAAAAAAAAATTGATACAGGTAGAATATTTGATTGATCATAGGCCTGCTCAGTCAGGATTGCCTTAGAGCTTAGCAACAACAATATAATACTGGCTCTGCAGAGCTAGTAAAAGTACATATCATAATAATCTTATCTGACCAAACACACCAACTGCATTTATCATTCCTCTTTGTCATCTTTGCTGTGTGTCATCCTAGAAATCTAATTTATATGATATACTTGACCCATTTTTTCTCATGAGTGTCTCCCTTCTTATATTTTTAGATACCACACTGAACTGTCAAACTGAATATCACTCTCCTCTTGTCTGAGAGGGCTGTCAAAGGGACAGTGATACTACCTCTCCTCTTACACCTTGGGCTTATTTACTTATTGCAGTGATTCTCAACTTGGTAGGGTCCACATGACCCTTGGGAATTCATGTATGATTTAGTTGTTAAAAAAAAGTATTTTAGCAATTTTTTAAAATAAAAAGCACCATACGAGCGTGGTTGATGCCAGTGCTGCCTGACTGGTCCTGTGCCAGTGGTACATAAAAAGCACCATTCGAGTGTGGTCATTGCCAGTGTCACCTGACTGGCTCCCATGCTGGTGGTATGTAAAAAGCACCATTCGAGTGTGGTCATTGCCAGTGTCACCTGACTGGCTCCCATGCTGGTGGCATGTAAAAAGCACCATTCGAGTGTGGTCGTTGCCAGTGTCACCTGACTGGCTCCCATGCTGGTGGCATGTAAAAAGCACCATTCGAGTGTGGTCGTTGCCAGTGTCACCTGACTGGCTCCCATGCTGGTGGCATGTAAAAAGCACCATTCGAGTGTGGTCATTGCCAGTGTCACCTGACTGGCTCCCATGCTGGTGGCATGTAAAAGGCACCATTCGAGTGTGGTCATTGCCAGTGTCACCTGACTGGCTCCCATGCTGGTGGCATGTAAAAAGCACCATTCGAGTGTGGTCGTTGCCAGTGTCACCTGACTGGCTCCCATGCTGGTGGCATGTAAAAAGCACCATTCGAGTGTGGTCGTTGCCAGTGTCACCTGACTGGCTCCCATGCTGGTGGCATGTAAAAAGCACCATTCGAGTGTGGTCGTTGCCAGTGTCACCTGACTGGCTCCCATGCTGGTGGCATGTAAAAAGCACCATTCGAGTGTGGTCGTTGCCAGTGTCACCTGACTGGCTCCCATGCTGGTGGCATGTAAAAAGCACCATTCGAGTGTGGTCATTGCCAGTGTCACCTGACTGGCTCCCATGCTGGTGGCATGTAAAAAGCACCATTCGAGTGTGGTCGTTGCCAGTGTCACCTGACTGGCTCCCATGCTGGTGGCATGTAAAAAGCACCATTCGAGCGTGGTTGTTGCCAGTGCCGCTTGGCTGGCTCCTGTGCCAGTGACATGTAAAAAGCACCATTTGAATGTGGTCGATGCCAGTGCTGCCTGACTGGTCCTGTGCTGGTGGCATGTAAAATGTACCTGCTACACTCTTGGCGTGGTTGGTGTTAGGAAGGGCATGCAGCTGTAGAAACCTTGCCAGATCAGATTGGAGTTTGGTGCAGCTTGCTTGGCTTGCAAGTCTTCAGTCAAACTGTCCAACCCATGCTAGCATGGAAAGCGGATGTTAAACGACGATGATGATGAATTCCTAATAATATTTAATTATAATAGTTTAATGGGATTTTTAAAATCTTCAAATGGCTATGGGGTTCCAGTACTGGAAAATAGGAATTAAAGGGGTCCACAGGCAAAAAATGCTAGAAAACCACTGGTTTATTAGCTTCAGTCATTGGACTGTATGATTATGGTGAAGTACTGTCTTCACAGATTTTTTTCTAGGTAATTGCTTAGATCTCTCCTCATTCCAGTACTTATGTCAGCTTTGTACTTATTTCATCAATCTCTGTTTACCTTTGTACATAAATGGACACAACTGAACACTCCTGAACACACACACACACACTCTCTCTTTCTCTCTCTCTCTCTCTCTCTCTCTCTCTCTCTCTCGTGCAGTAATTTCCACTTCCAATGTATTATTTAACCCAATGCTGCAGTACAGAAAGGCCTCTTTCATTAACTTGTCGATTTCATTGTGTTTTTAAAGCCAGTCAAATCCACCCAGTTTTAATATTGATCCTTAGGCTTATCAGCTTTTATCATTGTCATAAATGACTGAGTGATCTCTTGGTTGTATCTCTGTATTTTGTCTGTGGCAATATATAATCATTGCCAAGTTTTCATATCTTGATGATTAAAGTTTGCAAAACTTTAGTTAGTCTTTTTCCCTTCTGTTACTTCCTTTTCGGTGTTTACTCTATTATTAATGTGTCAGTTAACTTTGCTATAACTAATACATATTCCTTTTGCAAATTGTCTTTTTCTGTCCCTCTTACTGAGGTGTGTTCATGGTACACACTCCCACATGCACACATGCATCCAAAGAGAGACACTAATGTATGAATGCAGAATTGGATACAGCAATTATGTGAGGAGAGAGAGAGAGAGAGAGAGAGAGAGACACGCGCGCGCGCACACACACACACACACACACGCACACACACATTTTTATATGAGAGAGAAAGAGAGAGAGAGAGACAATTAGCATTTGTGGAGCAATGGAATGCTAATTTAATGGACTGATAAATTCAAACTCAGCAATTATTATAGTTTGCTTGATATTATCTGTTCTTGTGAAGGAAGTGAGCTTATGATGTTATTTTGCAGTCATCTTGCTCCAGCAGTGTAGGATTTAATGGTTGTCATAACTTTACTCATCATCTTGATATATCTGATTGTGGCAGTTAGCTCAATGGTGCTGTATATTTGATAACTTGATAGAACTCTTAAGATGCAGAAAAGAGAAATGATATTTCAACTCGCCCACAAAATACTGTAGAAGTTTTTTCTTTTGCTTTATTTTTACCTTCTTGACTATTCTTTAGCCACAAATCAGTCCTGGTCAAACAGACATATGGCCAACTGTGAGCATCTGGCAGCATCTGTCTTTTTTCCCCTTCAATTATAGTGTACTCTTCATTGAGCTACTTTTATCAGTATGTTGTTTCTATATGGTTGGATGATGGTGTGATATAAAGAATTTGGTTACTATTTCTAGCAGGTCAAGCTCCCCTTTGGTTCATTTCTTTTACCTTTGCAGTCATTGGTGTGATAGACTTTGGGCAAGAGGGTCATTCATTTGTATTTGCGTCACAAACACTATTTGGTTTTCATAGCTAAGACAACCATTTACTGGTCTAGTTCACCTTATTTCAAGTAGGAATAGCTGAAAGCATGACATAATTGATGACAGTTTAATTGACATGCTGTGCTGAGCTCAAATCTCATCATTGAAAATAATTTCAAGATTTATTCTCTTGAAATCATGCATTTATGGACTCATCAGTTTCTGAAATCTCACTGCAGTTGACCCTTATGCCCATATTTCCTTGAAATAGATATGCAATTGATGAATTGATTGCTAGGACTGCAGTAGTTTAGTTGATTAGAGTAAAAACATAATGAAAATATTCTGAAGTCATGAAAAAGTACTTTGGTTTTCATAAACATCAGTATTTTTGTTGTTGATGTTATCCAATCACAATTCAGCTCTGATCAAGCATACCTTTGATCAAATGCACTCCAATCCTGACTAACCTTGTCTTTATTTCTAGCCATAGTGTATCTATGATTATATTCAGTATGTACGAGGTCTAATCAGTAAGTATTTAGACTGTTGCCATAGTAACATAGCTAAAGCACGCAGAGTGAAGCCACTTGGCAAAGATTCACCCTGAACTCTGCTGTGCATGCACACTAAGTTTTAATGTTCTAGCTCACTTTCGCTGTTTACAGCAGTGTTTGGAAGGAAGGTATGTAGTGTGTGATCGTCACATAGATCCTGAGAGAGAAAGCTATCATGGCGATACCTGCTCAGAGGCCTATGCAATGTTGCAGAAAGTGTATGGAGAGCTGAACACAAGTGTATGAGTGGTTCAGATCTTTCCAAGAGGGCTGAAAAAAATGTTGATATTGATGAATGTTCTGGGAAACCCACATCCAGCAGAACTGAGAAAAACATTGTAGATGTGTGTGTACAGCTGTGGGGGGAAATTGTGGAATTATCATCAAATTGTTGAGGATGTGCAGATTAGTTCCAGTTCAGTTCAATCCATTATCACTGAAGATTTTGGTATGAGACGTGTGTCTGCCAAGTTTGTGCAAAACTGCATTCAGCTGACCAAAAAGACACTTGGGTTTCAGTTGCACAAGATCTCTTTAATTGTGTTGAGTATGATGAAAACTTTTTGATAGCTTTGCATAGGCCTCTAAGAAGGTATTACCAAGCTTTTGGCAAAATTTGATGTAGATTCTCTGCTTAACTTTTTCTGTCATGGTCAATGCGATGATCACATGCTACACACCTTCCTTCCAAGCACTGCTATAAGCAGTGGAAGTGAGCTAGAACATTAAAACTTAGTGCACATGCATAGCAGAGTTGAAGGTCAATCTCTCTGCATGCTTTAGCTTCGTTACTATGACAACAGTCCGGATACTTATTGATCAGACCACATACTTCCCATTTTGAGGTGGTTGTGTGTTCTTTGAAGGAGATTTCAGTTGCTACTATACTTGCAAGCCAAGTGACTGCATAGATGGTGCTTTGTTAGGATTTTTGTTTATTATAAACAGACTTAAATTAGCATGTGAGTATCTGTGTGCTTATTGGAAGACAGTAGCCATAGATTCTCTTCAGAATATTGAATGTATAACTAATGTAGCTAGCTCCTGCATTTTGTGATGATCATTAATGTACATTTAACTTGATTTGTAATAAATTTTTAATGGACTACTTGATGAAGCAATCCTTAAACTTGGTTTTATCACATATTTATATATATTTTTCACAGTAGTGTATAATTGATTAGTTGACTGAATGACATTTGTTGTATGATTGCAACTTCAACACAGCTAATTTGTTTGCTTGGTTGCTTGCTGTACTATTTATTGATCCAAAAATGAAATTGAGTATCACATGAAGAAATATCTGTGGATAAATAGACATGGGCACTTTAGTCTCGTGAACAAATATGTAAATAACTTGTTCAAAAATCAATTGTTCAATTTTTACATCATTGATTTCTAATTCAAATAAGCAAAAAAAGTAACCATTTATGAAAAGAAATCAGAAGATATCTTCCATCTCCAAGTGATGTTGTAGATTAGCTTTGATTGGAAATTCAAACTGATTTCCAAACTTAACCTTCATGAGGAGTTTACCACTTTCTTGCTCTATGGTGCTTGACACAACTCTTGTGTTATATTAGATATTTAAGTTGTTAGTTCTTACTAAGTTGCTTTACCTTTGGTTTAACTGTTGTCTCCCTCCCAATTTTATTCTTTATCATTCTTTAACATTTAAAAGTCTTGAATATAAAATTCAGTCCTGAAGACTTTCGTATTTATTGTATTTTCTACCATGAGAACATTTGACTGCTGATAAACCACATTTTTTTAATCCATCACTAATTATTCACATTATATCATCATCAACACCATCATTTTACGTTCCTATTCTATGCTGGCATAGGTTGGATGGTTCAACAGGATTTGATTAGCCTAAGGGTTGTGTTGATCTCCAATATCTACTGTGGCAAAGTTTCTATGGCTAGATACCCTTCCTAGCTCCAATCACTGTACAGAGTGTACTTGATGCTTTTTTTGTGGCACTAGCACTAGTGAGGTTGCCAAGTAATTTACAAAACAAGACTTCTTGAGAGAGTTGAGGTGCAGTATTAAGAGAGGTGGCTTTGAGCTATGAAGTTGTCTCTTTCATATTTCTGATTGTCTGATTTTCTTTTAATCTTTAGCCACTCCTACATTCCACTTGTTTTAGTCTTTCATTTAACTTTATACATTCAATGGAATGTGCTTAATTGATTTCTAACCCATATGTACCACAGATCTTCAACACTCAATACCAGTGTTTCATTTACCATTACAGCAGTAACAGGTGTTAACTGTATCTAGGTCAATGAAGAATATCATGATTTAATTTGATATAGTTTTTAAATGACATCCTTAGCATAGGTGTGGCTTAGGGATGTGCCGCCTAGGTAGGCAGTGCTTACCTTCAGTAAAATTTTCCTTTTATGGCAAAATATTGCTTCCACACCTGAAACTTCTCCTTCAGATCTTGTAGTAATTCAGCTATTAGAGCAAGGTCATCAGCATACAGGAGCTCCCATGGGCATCCTGTCTTGAATTCCTCTGTTATTGCCTGGAGGACCATGATGAATAAGAGGGGCCTGAGGACTGATCCTTGGTGGACCCCTATTCCTACCTAGAATTCTTCACAATACTTGTTGCCAACCCCCACCTTACAGCTTCTCTGTACATAGCTTATACAGCCTTAACTAACCATTCATCTATCCCTAGTTTCCACATTGACCACCAGATAAGGATCAGTGGACCTTGTCAAAGGCTTTCTCCATGTCGGTGAAAGCCAAGTACAGAGGTTTATCTTTGGCTAGGAATTTCTCCTGCAGCTGTCTTACCAGAAATATAGCATCAGTGGTGCTTCTTCCTGGCACAAACCCATACTGCATCTTGTCTAAACTAACTCTCTTCCTGATTTGTTGGGCTATGACCCTCTCTGTGACTTTCATCACCTGATCCAACAATTTGATACCTTGCATGACACTATTACCCAAAGTGGTCTTTTCTGTAGGCTTTTTCTTTCCATGGATAAACCTAATCTGTTTTCCCTTTTTACATTGACATTTCTGTGATACATGATCCCTATTGATCGTCTCCCCCCCCCCTTTTTTTTTCACGATCCCTTTTGACTGGAATTCGACCCATTTTTTTTCTTCTTCTTCCCAAAAAGAAAAACTCCACTTTGTATTTTGTCCCCTCTGTGTTCAGCCCTGTGTGGCCAATAAAGAAACATATCTAATGCGTCACCTTTTCCTTCATAGCAGTTGACTATGGTGCTGCTACACCAGTCATTGGGTATGACTCCATCATGTATCACCTGGTTGACTATACAGATGACTAGACTATAGCCTACACTGCTAGATATGTAGAATCAATGTAGAATAAAATGCTTTTCCTCCAAAATCACAAAGAAACAAACCCCTGCAGTGCAGTTGAACTCGTAACCCATGGTTTTACTGTGATACTTTACTCACTCACTCACTGCTGCTTATACAGATATGTAAATAGTAATTATTCTATCAGACTAGAGTCTGCTGAATGTATGTATACCTTGCTCTGTTTTTTGATTTTGTTTAAATTCATTTTTTGTTTGTATATTTATATAAAAAAAGTAATATCATGGCTTTTGATTAAATAGCAAACAGAATCTTTTTTGTCCTTGCAGATATGGTTAATTGATAGCAGTGAAGCAAACTGCTTTAGGAATGGTTTATCCAAAAACTACTGTTATCAAATATGTAACTGTGTGGGTGTAGGAACCACCTTTTCCTCCTTGCTGTAGAATAGAAGCTACTGGCACAATCACTTTTACCATCATCACCATCGTCATTGCAACATTATCACATTTGTTATTGTATTTGTTGCTGTTGCCATTGTTATAGTTTCTATTGTCATTATTGATCATTTGTAGGAAAAAGAGATTATGTAATGTTCATGTCCTACTCAAGGGTGTTAATGCAAAGACTGTGAAATTAAATGATGGTATTACAGCTTTAAATCAAATCAAATTGCTGAGTATTGAAAGACTGGTTTGACAAATTGTCAGAATTGTTAGAGTGGCAGATAGAATGCCTTGTAGTATTTGTTCCAACTAACTGCACATTAAGTTCAAACCTCACCAAGGTCAACTGCTTTACTCCCTTTCATGGTTGATAAATGAAGTATTAGTTTGATACTGAATTGATTCTTTCTCTTTCTTCTCTGCTGTTAGCCACATTGTATCATAAAAAGGATTGAGTGAAGGGTCAGCAATCTTTCCTTATCGAAAAACTGACATCAAACTGGAACCATCCAAGAACGGTTAGATGTGCAGTACAGCATTGAACTGAAAATAGAAGTGTTGCTACATTATTACTTCAGACTGGTTCTTCAAGTTTGTTTGTGCTATATTCTTTCCTGATAATATCTGGGTTAATTTCTTCCTAGTCTTTCTAAATTTAGTCACCCAAAATACAATACATCATTTGTATCTATGAAGTAACAGCCAGACATACATATTTTCTCTATTTCTGCTTAAAACATTTGGATTCAATATTTCTGATTATCATCAGAAATATTGAATTTAGAGTATTTATAACTTCGGGCTTTCATAGAGCAAAATAACTGAGAGACAAGCCAATTGAAGAATCTCTACAGGGAGCCTTTAAAATCTAATTAGAAATAATTTTGCATTTAGAAAAGAACAATATTAGTGAAAGACTAATATCATTTAGAGTTTTTTCATTTTTAATATCTGGTAATATATTTTCTTTTATATTTAGGATAGGTAAGATGACTAAGTGCATTCATCATCATCATCATCATCGTTTAACATCCGTTTTCCATGCTAGCATGGGTTGGATGGTTCAACTGGGGTCTAGGAAACCAGGAGGCTACACCAGGCTCCAGTCTGATCTGGTAGCGTTTCTACAGCTGGATGCCCTTCCTAACACCAATCACTCCATGAGTGTAGTGGGTGCTTTTTACATGCCACCGGCACAGTTGAGTATATAATTAGCTACCTTATTGGCTATAATTAAGTTTACTGTTGGCATTTTGTTGTAGTTATTGCTTTTAGTTTCAGATTGTAGTTTAACCCTTTCGTTACTGTATTTATTTCGAGATTCTCTGTTTCTTTTAATTACTTTCAATATAAAGGATTTAGTAAAATAACTTAGTTATCATTCAGCTAGTGTTAGGAACATAAATTGTGATTAAGGTTTGATGGAAGATTTTAATTCAAAACTTATGAAAATACGACATTTGTACTCAGAGCCAGAGCTGGTTTCAGCTGGGTTGGTATCGAAAGGGTTAGACTTACAGTCAAAAGTATTCCCTCTATGGCCATCCCAACTTTTTCCTTTATACAGAGAAACTGTGATTATATCAAGTGTGTCCTTTTAGGTGGAAGAATTTGTTTTTTTAGTCTCTTACTCGTTTCAGTCATTGGACTGCAGCCATGCCCCAGCTGCTGCGACACTGCCTTTAAGGGTTTAGTCTAACAAATTGACCTCAGTACTTATTTCTAAGTCTGGTATTTATTCTGTTGATCTCTTGTGCTGAACTGCTAGGTTATGGGGATGCACACAAACCAACATTAGTTGTCAAGAAGTATGTGTGTATGGGGCAAACATGCGCATGCACACACACATACACACAATGGGCTTCCACACAGTTTCTGTCTACCAAATTCACTCACAAGGCATTAATCAACGTGGGGTTATAGTAGAAGACATTTGTTCAAGGTGCCAGACAGTGGGACTGAACCCAAAGTCACGTGGTAGCAAAGCGAGCTTCTTAACCACCCAGCCATACCTGTGCTTCTGGTATTACATTGTTTCTGGACAGTACAATTTATTCTTCATTGCCTTAGTTCATCTTTCTATCTGGTGCTAAGTTTCCAAATCAAACAAGAATATTCAGGTTCAGTTTGGAGTTTAGTAATTATCATAATCTTCCTTGCCATTACCATTGAATTAGAATCTCAGTTCTGGTTATGGATTGTGTATTATGGTAACCATATGCGACAGCTTACTTCACATGAAAATTTTCATTCATGGCTGTCCAACCACCAGCTGGATATCCTCCTCCAAACATCAGGTTTATTTAGTCTGGGAATCCCTAAGTGATATCAAGGCAATGAGATAACTGTAGTGTGGTTACTTGATAGACTCACGACAGCAGCAAAATCTCTTTCAAATCATATCTTACCATCTGGGTACCTCCCCCACTAAAAAAAAGCAGAGAAAACACTGGATAATGAAGTTGTAGATATATTGTTTGAAAAAGGAGAGGATGATAATCACAGTTTGTCTTTTATCACAGAGCTGACCAGAGATTAAACAGGGACAACTATAGTTACAACAAGCCAATGAGAAGGCCCTCTACAAGGTTGTTTGATCTGCTAGACCAAACTAGCTATTTTGCTGCTAGAAATAGATGCTAAATCTCTCTCATATCACTAGTACATTAAAAATAAAAGGATATTTTTGATAATGTAGTCCTAGATAAACATTTAAAAAAAAAAAAAGTGGAAGATCATGTTAGAAATATCATCGGTGTGCTTGATCAGGGCTAACTTAGGATAAACAACAATAGCAGAATCTACTTAAACGATATACAAATTTGAACATTATCATCATAATTTAACGTCTGTTTTGCATGTTGCCATGGTTGGAATTTTGATAGGGGCTGGCAAGCTGGATTGCTGCAACAATAGGCACCAATTGTCTGTTTTTAGGCATCTACTGCAGGATGCGTTTCCTAACACCAACCACTTTACTATCCTGTTAACCTATTTATATAAAATGGGCGATTTGCTGGTTAATTGTCTGTATCATGCAACTGTGTTTATTACATTTCTTCACTTTATTTAAACTATTATAAACTCAACAAGAATATTAAGATTTAGCAACTCAGATAAAATTGTTTTCTTGGATCACGTTAACTTATAAAAACATACTTGGGTGTGTAAGGAAGGCAGTGGTGGGACCCTGAAAATGGAAGATAAAATTTTAGTTGTATTTTTCTACAACAGTTTTTAAAATTTTACTTGAAATTGTTTTTAAGTTGAAATTAATCTGAAATATATTTACAAAGAAAATACTACATGTCAACCACTTTGCTCCCATATCTAACCCTGTTTTCTTTGCTCCCTCTCCCACTCCTTATAAAGTTATAGTTTTTAGATAAACACATATGCAAACATATGTGGACTACACACCCAAAGTTTTAAGAGATAATTTTTCACTAGCTTGGATAAAGAGGATGGCAATGATGATGATGATGATGATTAAAATGACAGTAATAATAATGCTTTATTACTAAAAGGGCACAAAAGAAGAAACATTACAAAGGTGAAAACTAACAGAAACAGTGAGAAAACAAAATGTGAAATATTTACTGTGCAAATAAAAACCTTTTCTATAAATTTTAAATCAACATTATTGGTTTTCTCTCCGTTTTGTTCATACAATAGGAACATCACTTTCCAATGACAACATGATGATTATTATGTAATCATCATCATTATTTTTTATATAATTGGTCTGTCAGTAATTGCTATCACTCCCAGCTATTAAAGTCAATCAATGAACTTGTCATCAACTCATCATCATCATCATGTTTAAACTATGCTAATGATATTTATTTTGGTTGAGTGTTATTTTCATGTTTGTTTGTGCTGTGTTATCTTTTCTTTGTTTCATCCTCTCTAGAGATAGAGCAAATGTGTATTAAGAGACATACATCATAACTACAACTAACAAAAAAATCAAGGGACATCATAACTACAATGCACAAAATTATTAAGAGACATCATAAGTACAACCAATGTGCTTAGAGACGATCATTTTGCCTCTTACTTCTTAGCATTTTTATTAGACAATTTAAAAATCTCAATTATGTTTAGTTGCTAGGTGGCATTACAAAAATAAAGTTTATTTATCTGACCCTTAAAATTGTGTTTTAAAGGCAATAATAACTAAAATGTGAAAATCAAACTGTTCTCATGGTTTATAGCTGGTGGTGTAGCAAGTGAATGAAGGATATTTAAATAACTACAGTGTCTAATTACAAAAGCTAGAGTGACTCACACACATACAACAGTGTGTGTGTGTGTGTGTGTGTATTGATGATATAAATTTATGAAACATTGAACATTTCTCTATGAAATAGGAAATGCATTAATAACCTCTGTTTGCCCTATATTGACTTGCAATGTCAATAACCACACCTGTATATTAAAAGTGAGCATACCTAAAGATCCAGTAAATTCATTTTAAGGAAAGAAACATCATGACCTTTCTAAATTATGTGTGTTTCTCTCTTGAACTTATATCAGGTTTTATCATTATCTTTTAGTTGCTTGACTCATTAGACTGTGGTCATGCTGGGGCACCGTCTTGAAGGGTTTTAGTTTTAACTCATTGACCCCAATCCTTATCTCTTTTCTTTTTGCAAAGCCTGGTACTTATTCTATTAGTCTCTTTTGCCAAATTGCTAGGTTACAGGGATGTAAACACATCAACACTGGTTGTCAAATGGTGATGGTGAATGACACATACTCAATGACACACACACACACACACACACACACACACACACACACACACACACACACACACACACACACACACACACACACACACACACACACACACACACACACACACACACACACACACACACACACACACACACACACACACACACACACACACACACACACACACACACACACACACACACACACACACACACACACACACACACACACACACACACACACGTGTGTGTGTGTATATATATATATCTGTGTGTGTGTGTCTAATATATATATTAGACAGGCTTCTTTCAGTTTTCATCTAACAAACCCACTCCTTTGCTCAGTCTAGGCTATAGTAGAAAACACTTGCCAAACATGCCACACAGTGAGCCTGAACCCAGAACCATGTGGTTGGGTAGCAAACTTCTTACCACTTATCCACACCCATGCCTATTATTAGATAACCAATAAACATTTTTTTTCCTCTGTGAAATACATTTGGTTTGGTCTCCTAACAGTTGAATACTTCCTCATAATGCTCTTGCGATTCTTTGATGGCAGAGTTGTTACAATGCTGGATAAAATGCCTTTCAGTGACTCTGCACTTTGAGTTCAAATCCTGCTGAGATTAACTTTGCTTTTCATCATTTCAGTGTTGAGAGAAAAAAAAAGATACCAATCCAGGGCAATAGACAAGTGGAACTGTCAGAACATTGCAATATTTATTCTAGATCCTTGTATTTTGGGTTCAAATCCACCTGTGGTCTACATGTATAGTAGACTTAATTTGCCATCTAGTTTCATTCTACCACCTGGCATCTTGAGTGCCTTTAGTACAATACACTCTGTCATGAGCATTTGGACTTGGCCTCCAGTTTGAGGTACCATCCGTCTTATCTCTCTCCCACAAATCTTGGAGATCCTGTAAAGGGTCATGGACATCGTCCTTCCTCCAGATTAAAAAATTAAAAAAGTACTACAAAAAAAAAAATGCAAAGGATCTCTTAAGCCTTTTGTTAACATATTTCTACTGAAATGCACTTCCATTGTTTCAATTGATTTTGAAAATAATGAAAAATTTAGTAAAATAGCTTTGTCATCATTAAACCGGTGTTTCGATCATAAATTAACACAAAACTTTGAAGATTTTAATTTAGATCACTTTAAGAAAAAGGAAATTTGTATCATAGAACCAGGAGTAGTCTCAGGCAGGTTGGTATTAAAAAGTTCAACGACTTTGTGAAGTTACATGTAATTCCATTCCACATATATATAACTGGTCTCTATAAAATTGTTTATTAAATTTTACTGTTATCAAGATAATTATAATGGCTATCTGCATGTGCAATCCCTGTGAGTCAGAGTGGCTGTTTCAGTGCATCTCCCTTGCCAGCCTCTGGGGCAACGCCTTTTCCATTTTGTCTACTGGGACCGCGAAGCAGTCTGACAAGCCGTTTTAGATATTTTTCTGATGTGAGGAAGAGGAAAGATGTGATGACTTAAGAATATTATGGCAATTGTAAAGAAGACTAACATAAACAAAAGTGAAGAAATGTTGATATCGACAACAAAATATATATATATATATATATATATATATATATATATATATATCTATATATATAATATAAATTATCACAAATTCTCTCCATATAAATTTAGTACTAATGTGAAGAAATTCTTGTTTAAAAAACATCTAAGTTGAAGGATAAATCTGAAAATATATCACAAATATCTATTCTAGTAAGAATTCTGTTTTTGTAACTAAATAGCATTTCTGTATGTGAGAGAATAAATACATCACTTGTATGTATTAGACATTATATTTTAAATTGAAGTGAAATAGTGATCTTAAGAAGCTTTGAATTAAAAAAAAAAAAAAAATTTATTTCTTTCCAAGCAAGACTAAATACATTTGCCTTTACTCCTTTGTGAAATGTAAATCAGGTCAACAAAGCTGTATTATTAACAGGTCAATTTGTGAATTTATCTTTCCAGTATTGCAAGAAGGATTGTGAGTCATCCACAAAACACTCAAGTTTCGTGAGATTAGAACGAATCTGTTTTTTGGTCTTGATAAAATATTGGTAACACCTTGTTGAAAGAAAATTCTTAATGAGCTGAGTCTATTATTACCCAGTTTTGATTTCTGTTTGTACAGACAGATCTTTTTACTTTTTTACCTGTTCCAGTCACTGGCTGTGACCATGCTGGGGCACCACCTTTAATGGTTTTAATTGAATGAATTAACCCCAGTACTTAAAATTTTTTCTTTTAAGCCTTGTACTTATTCTACTGGTTTCTTATACTGAACTGCAAATTTACAGGGATGTAAACAAACCAGTACTGGTTGTCAGGTGGTGGTGGGAGACACTCAAATGCATAAACACATACATGTGGATATATACATACTTGTTTCTTTCAGTTTCCTTCAGCCAATTCCCCATTAAAAGCTTTGGTTGATCCAGGGCTACAGTTAAAGACGCTTGCAACTGAACCTGGAACTATGTGGTTGAGAAGCAAACTTCTTACCAAACACCCATGCATGTACCTATAATTCTTTAAGTAATTTGGGTATCATTGTCATTAATTGTCATGTCTGTGTCTCTGAAGATCTATTGATTGATATATTTTGAATTCTTTGTATAGACACAGGCATGGCTCTGTGGTTAAGGAGCTTGCTTTGCAACCATGTAGTTTTAGGTTCAGTCCTGCTGCACTGCATCTTAGGCTAGTGTTTTTTACTACAGCCCTGGGTCAAACAGCTGACCAATGCCTTGTGAGTGGATTTGGTAGACAGGAACCATGGAAACCTATTGTATGTGTGCATTTGTGTTTGTTCCCCAACCAATACTTGACAACTTGTGTTGGTTGTTTATGTCCCCATGACTTAGCAGTTCAGTATAAGAGACCAATAGAATAAGTACCAGACTTAAAAAAAAAAATTGGCACTTTGGTTGATTTGCTTGACTAAACTTTTCAAGGCAGTGCTCCAGCATGTCTGTTGTCCAATGATTGAAAGAAATAAAAGATAAAGATTAAAATCTATCAGATTCATGTCTTCATAAAATAGCAGTTAATTCTTTTGGAATATTTTATTTAAGATTTTCAGCATATAATGACATTAGACTTTATATGTGCCAGTTTGAGTCAGAAAAGAGCGAAAGACTTGCCAGTAGGCCTGCTAATCATGTGTCTCAAATTAGATAAAAGTATTGATTTATTGATTTTAATATACTGGATTTGGTGAGTAGTAGGAAGAGGTTGTAATATTGTAGTGTGACACAGTTGATTAAACCAACCATAATATTTGACTAACAGGGCATGGTTAACTTTGGTAGGATTTGAAGAAAGAAAATAAAAACATAAACAAACTAACCCTGGTTGTCAAGTGGTGGGGACCAAACTCACACACACACATATTTACACATCATCATCATCATCATTCTTTAACATCTGTTTTCCATGCTGGCATGGGTTAGACTGTTTGACTGGAACTGGTAAGCTGGAGAGCTGCACTAGGCTCCAGTCTGTTTTGGTATGGTTACTACAGCTGGATGCCATTACTAACGCCAATCACTCCACGCACGCACGCACACACACACACACACACACACACACACACACACACACACACACACATTCATACAAACATACATAATAAATATACACATACACACATACACATGACAAGCCTCCACACAGTTTCTGTCTGCCAAATTCAGTCAGATGGCATTGGTTGGCTCCAGGCTTTAATAGAAAACACTTGCCCAAGATGTTATGCAGTGAGACTGAACCTGAAACAACATGGTTACAAAGCAAGCTTCTTAACCACAAAGCCATGCCTATATAATCTGTGTCTATGTATAATTAGTAACAATTTGACTGGACTCCACATTATTTTAACCCTTTAACATTTAGTTTACCCTGTCAAAAGTAATGCTCATTCATTCATATTGTTTTGAATTAAGCGTACTTTATCTTGTCGCTTAAAGATTTCAATGATGTGATTGTTTATTTTTAGAAGGACATTGTAGGGTAGGTGTGAGATACTTGATTTAGCTGGTCTGAACATAAAACGGAGAATATTTTTGACAGATATGGCTGGTTTAAATGTTAATGGGTTAAATAACATGGAGCTGAATCAAACTATTTTAAACTTTCAACTGCTACATGTACCACTGGTGGTTCATCGCAAACTTCACACGATTGCCATATGCACCACCCATGGTACGTTTTCATAATTTGAGAAAATATTTAATTCTGTATCTTTGGTGAGGATATTTAACCCTTTAGCATTCAAATTATTTTGTTGAATATAATGCTTGTTTATTCACATTCTTTTAAATTTACCATTCTCTATCTCATAGATTTAAAATTTCAATGATATGATTGTGCATTTTTAGAATGACATTATAGGCTACTTGTGAGAGGCCAAATCTGTCTGGCCTGAAAATAAAACATGTACAATATTTGAGCTAGATATGGCTGGTTTAAATGCTAAAGGGTTAAATAACATGAGTGCTAAATATTAAAGTTTAATTCTGAAATACATTAAAAATGCCAAAAAATTACATTTCCTTGTAATTAACCATTATGCAATGTGACTGCAAAATGTGGCATGATCAGTAACTTCCAGTAACAGGTTGTGGCAGTTAACATGTTAAACCTACGTAACAGATGTGTTGAATGCTACTTTTTTTTCCATTTGTTCACCCAATTGTGTGTGTTTGTGTGTCTTCATGTCGACAGTTTGAGCAAAAATATAGCAGCAATTGTTTCTATCGTTTGTAAAGAGTATGTCTTGTAACTCAGCAGTTTCAATATATGAAGGAGATCAGTCAAATGAAAATTAAGTTAGGGTTGGTAAAGGATGACTAACTGTAGAATACTAACTCCATAAGTTACATCCAACCCCTGCCAGCATGGAAAAAGTGGACATACAAATGGTAATGGCATGTGTATGTTGTAACTTTCCTTTGACATTTTCCTGGATTGTTTCTGTCTCTTTTAGATAGTTGTTAATACAAAAGACTTAAATATATACAGACAGATTAGCTGTGATTTATCTTGTCAAAACACTGTGCTAAAATAAAATCCATTCATCTTTTCTTTTTTCCTTCTTTCCGTTTCTACTTTTAAAAGAACTTTCTTGTATCTAATTCTGTCAGGGAGCAGCCATTTGATAAATATTTACAGCCATTTGCTGAAACACAAATTAATCTTGTGTTAAGCTGTATAACAAACTTGTCTCCATATCTGCTGATAAATGCTGACACATAGCTTGAGTGTATTCATTCTTAATGCTGGTAATTTGCATCTAAAATCCACATTAGAATTTTCAATTGAATATTATCTGCAACAGTTGTGATTGCAACTTATTTCTTTTACAATTTGTTTCTTTGCATTTCTCTCTATCATCCCTGCCGCTGATTTCTGTGTGTGTGTGTGTGTATGTAACTAATTAGCTATATTGATTTTTAGGGTTGTAACAAGGGTATTCAACATGCCTGTTGCCCTTCCTTTCTCCCCTTTATGTGTACATAGATGACTCACTGGAGTCTATCAGTCTGATTCACCTCTGTTATGCTATTTCTATTCAAATATTCTGTTGATTTCATGACTTGTTGCTTATTATTATTATTATTATTATTATTATTAGCATGCCTCCTCCTTTCAAACTTTTTTTTGTTATTTTTATTATCCACATATTTTATTTTTTCTTGCTCCCCCATCCCTTAATTTTTCTTTCCTCCTTTAAAAAGGGGAATTTGGGAAGGTTGTGCATTCCAATACGGATATATATTTTTAAAACTTTGATTGTTCATGTGTATTTTTTGAAGAATTTATTAGGAATTATTCCTGATAGAAAACACAGAATTACACAGATTGCATGCAGTATTCTACATTTTTGTTGATTTTTTTAATTATTTTTTTTTTAGCAAAATGCATTACTGGGAGTTTGTTTAGATATATGTCGTTTGTTTATTATGTGGAAGTATTGCATGCATTTTCCATGGTGATTATGACTATTTAATGTAGCTACCAGTTCAAGGTGAGAAACTGGCTACTTAATTGAATACAGCATTTGAATGTAAAGGAATACATGCAACTATAGCTTTACTTGGATAAACTTAGTGTGACACATCAGTGGCATTGCTGGTTAATAACATGACCCAGATATGACAGGCTTAGCTGTGAGGCTTTACTGCTACAGCAAGAATGAAAGAGCTTCTGGATATTAATGATAATAATAATCCTTTCTACTATAGAAACAAGGCTTAGAATTTTGGGAGAGTTGGCTAGTTGAATACATTGACCTCAATATTTGACTGGTATTTATTTCATTAACCTCTGAAAGGATGAAAGGCAAAGTTGACCTTGATGGAATATGAACTCGAAACAAAGATTGATGAAATACCACAAAGCAATTTTGTCCAGCATGCTAATTCTGTAAGCTCACCACCTTATTGATGTCAATAATAATAATAAAAGAATAATTAACAAAAGCAGGTTATAATGGTTTTTATAAAAGTTTCTGTAGTAGTGGAACCCATTCAATTTGAGGAAATATTAATATTATAAGAGATAAATCTGTCAAATTTTGGTTCAAGGCCAACAAGGGAGTGAATAAGTTGAATACACTGACCCCAGTGTACAACTGGTATTTATTTTATTGGCCCTGAAAGAATGAAAGGAAAAGTTGACCATGGCAGAATTTGAACTCGGGATTTAAACTTGGATAAAATACTGCAAAGCAGTTTGTTCAGTGTGCTCACGATTCTGCTAGCTCTCCACCTTATTAATGACAACAACAACAACAGCAATAATAATAATAATGGCTTAATGAGATACCTAGCCCAAAGTAAAGAAACCTTACTAGTGAAAAGAATGAGGGAGTATTTAAAAGCAGAGAAAATAGGGAGAAAGAAAGAAGTACAAAGAGGACATGGAGAAGAATTAGGCAACAAGGGACTACTCAATCGTTTCCATGTAGTCACAACAGAAGTTGCTGGAAAAAATAGGTGGGATTGGCTGATGAAAGGAACACTAAAATAAGAGACTGAGAGCACTATACTGGCAGTGCAGGACCAAGCTTTGGCCATGAATTGGAGTGTCAACCAGAGGAATGAGCGTCTCCACTGTGCTGCATCTGAAATAGAGTGGATGGAACCATAGCCCATATCACAAACAAATACCCTAGACTTGTCAAAACCAGTAGAAGTTGTGGCGACATGATCAGGTAGTGAAAGTGCTACATTGGAAACTGTGCAAAAAGTGGGGGTTAGAGAGAGGCAAGACATGGTATGAGCACAAACTGCAAAGAGTGGTTGAGTCGGAGACTAGCAAAATCTGGAATTTCCCAATCCAAACAGATCAGGTGCTAGAGCATAACAGACAGGACCTAGTAGTGGTGGTAGACAAAGTGCACTACATATGCTATATAGTTGATGTTGCATGCCCCTTTGACCCATGAATAGTCAAGAAGGAAGGTGAAAAGATAGATATATACAACTCTCTTAAGTACGAAATAGCCTGGCTATGGAAAATGAAGGTGAAGATAGTGCCAATTATTGTTGGGTCCTTGGTGACAGTATCAGAAGGCATCAAGAGGAATATAAAGGAAATTGGAATAGAGTGCCCAGTAGAACTGTTACAAAAGGTTTGCCTTTTTGGCACAGCTAGAATAATTGGGAAAGCATTAGATAGCTACCAAAAAAAGAAAGATAGCATGGTACTGTAGGCTGTAGATAGCAAGCCCACTACGCATGCCAGACTCCAGGAGCTGCAACAAAACCTGTAATAAAGAGAAATAATAATAATAATAATTAACAAAAACAAAGTTATAATGGTTATTAAAAGTTTCTATAATAATGAAATCCCTTCAATTTGAAGAGATTTCAACATTATAAGAGATAATGCCACTGGTTCATGCCCAAAAAGAAATTGATAATTTTGACATTCAATTGATCCAAAAATATTTTCAGGGATTACATGAGTCAGTTTCTTTTTTGTATATGCATTGATAAGATCAAATGTAAACTGATGAAACTGCTTCCATGTCATCCAAAATCAAATTGAATTTCTGGAAGAATGGTTACGAGTATTAAAATTGGTTTAAAAGCATATTCACCAAGTAAATGTTATTAATGCATGTCTCAGTCACATGTTTTTTGAATTATCTAACAATCTCTCGCTCAGCCAGATTCTAAGTCCATTTGCTTTGGAGGTCAAATTGATCATTAGTGACAATGTCTTATGAAATTGGAGCTCCGGTTTGGTATGAATGCAGAAGAAGTGAACTACAAGCTCAGCTGTGATTCTTAAGGGTTAACAAATTATGCTAGATCATGCAGAGT
>NC_142928.1:162763062-162823062 GCF_046866305.1 Octopus bimaculoides
CATAAAGCTGTCTGGACAACTTAAGAAAATAAATGTAGGTTGCAGGCAAGAGAGCCTCTTGAGGTAAAGAGAGAATATGTATGCTGAAGGCGGTGAGAAGATTTGTTAATAAGTGGGGGAGGTAGAATTGGGCAGGTAAGGATTTAAGTGTTAGTGAAGAGTGAAGACTACCTGGGAAGAAATACATTTACCTGAATTTCAATATTTCTTTTTTAAGTTCCATTTTTTTAAATTACTAAATATGAAAAAGAAAACTTACGACAGAAGGAAAGTATTGGGGTGTGTGTGTGTGTGTGTGTGTGTGTGTGTGTGTGTGTGTGTGTGTGTGTGTGTGTGTGTGTGTGTGTGTGTGTGTGTGTAAGAAGGAGGAGAAAGAGTTGCAGTGCAACGCCCAGCTAAAGTTTTGGCCTGCTGTTAGCCATGCGCAGGTAACAAAATACTCATTACCCACAACCAATTTGATGCTATCTATTTACTACTACCATTTAAATTAACTACTACTACTATCACCACTACTACTACTACTACTACTATAAAGCTACATTATTGCTGTCTCTATTATTACCTCTACCTCTGCTACTGTCACTGCAACTGTTACTGTCAATGTTAGCAATCAGTGGTTGTACTACTGTTAATACTTCTGAAGAAGAACAGTTCCCACTGCAGGCAGGCAAATCGTCGCCACCATTGCCAAGATGACAAAAAAAGCTAAATAAGCTCTTGCATTTTTGTTATTGTTGTATTAGTGACATGACACTAGAAACATGACTTCCCTTCCACTCTCTATTGTTACCTTTGTGTTCTTCCTCTTGTAGCAAATCCGCCCCCCCCCCCCCCCGGGGTACTATTAGTAATAAGGTGAGCAGTTTTATGACCTCCAAAGAAATACATTGTAATACTTTATTGCCTGCTTTTGGTTATTGGCTGACTAGGTCAGCTTGAGAGTGGCCCCCTCAGATTGAGTCCCAAATTTTAAGACAGTGTAACTTACATTAATGACAACCTAAGAAAATTGAATGTGTATTGAATTCTAAATACAAACCGACATCTTATACCTTCTATATCTTGAATGACTAACCCAGGATTGCTTGCAAGCTTCTAATTGGTTGCCTTCAAAATGAAGGCTCTGCTCAATGAACAAGCAAGCATAAGTAAGTATGACATCTTACAAAGTTGCTTAACCTGCTAAGAATTGCAGCCAAATTTCATTTGACAAAACTTTCTTCTGATAGTATATACTTGAGTCCCTATAGTGTTAAAGTCTTAAGTTTTAGAACAACATGTTAAGACTGGATGGTCATGATTATTTTGTTCAACTATTATTATTATTATTATCATTATTAATAAGGTGGCAAGCTGGCAGAATTCTTAGCACACTGGACGAAATGTTTAGTGGTATTTCACCTGTAGCTATGTTCTGAGTTCAAATTCCACCAAGATCGACTTTGCCTTTCATCCTTTCAGGGTTGATAAATTAAGTACCAGTGAAGCACTGGGGTTGATGTAATCAACTAGTCCTCTACCCCAATATTTCAGTCGTTGTGCCTGTAGTAGAAAGGATTATTATTAATAATCTTTTCCACTATAGGCACAAAGCCTGAAATTTTGGGAGAGGGGTCTACGCAATTACATTGCCCTTAGTGCTCAATGGTGCTTATTTTATTGACCCCAAAAGGATGAAAGGCAAAGTGGACCTTGGTGAAATTTGAACTTGGAGTATTAAGCTGGAAGAAATACCACTAAGTATTTTGTCTGGTATAGGAAGGATTCTACCAGCTTGCCACCTTAATATAACGATAATGATAATAATCTTTTCTAGTATAGGCATAAGGCCTGAAATTTTGGGGGAGGGTTAAAGTGGATCACATCAACCTCAGTACTTGACTGGTACTTAATTTATCAATCCCAAAAGGATGAAAGGTAGTCAACCTCGGTGGTATTTGAACTCGGAATGTAAAGATGGATGAAATACTACTAAGCATTTTACCCAGTGTGCTAACGATTTTGCCAGCTCACCACCTTAATAAGGATAAAATAATAATAATTATGAAACATTGTATTTATAACTTTGAAGCAGATCATATCAGATCCTTTTTTTTTCTATTTTTTTTAAGCATTTATGTGCAAGTTTTTAAACATTTCTATGAAAGTTTTTTTTAAAAAAATCCATCAGCTGATTTCAATACCATGCCAGGCCCTTAAGTACCTTTAGCAGAGTCCTTTCTGCTGTATGCATTTAGACTAGACTTCCAGTCTGAATATAACTCAAGATCTAGATATTCTGCATCCAGCTGTGACTCATGGTTTCTTCTCTTCTCAACCAGTTTCAAAGGCTCTACAAAAAGATTAAGGGTGTTTACACTTCCTTATCTGACTAAGCCATAATAATAATAATAATAATAATAATTACTCCCTGTGAACAGAAACTGTTATTTCAATTTCCAGCCAAGGCTATTTTACTTTACTTGTGCAGCTGCAGGTTTTGGGAAAGGTGTGAACATTATAATTTTGATGTGTTTCCTCTTCCCAAGAAGTGTTGCCCGTGTGTTCTATCAAAAGGAACCAACAAAGCAGCCAAAGACAGTTAAGACCTGTTCTGTAACTTTTACTGCAGATATTGGATTTCTTCATGGTTGCTTTAAGAAATGATGTAAAATGAAATGAAATAAAGTTAAAGAAAATAATAAAATTATTATTGTTGTTGATGTTGATGTTGTTTGCATCTTTGTTGTTTTTCTGAGTGTTTCTGATAAACCTTTGTCAGGTTATTTCCTGGTTTCTTTTAGAAAAGAACAACTCCCAGTTGACAAAAGATTTCTCTCTCAAAATGGATTGTTTTTGATATTTTGAAGAATAGAAATAACATTTGAAAATGTAACAGGGAGAAGCATTTTAATAGAAAGACTGCTCTGTTTGCTTTTTTTAATAGAAATGTTTTGCATATGGTGCATATTGCAGTCTTCATTCTTTCCGTATAATTGGTTAAATCATTGTCATCGTGTGTGTAACTGTGGAATTGGTAACAATCCAAGCCTTCATTATCTTTGTCTTTGTTGTGATTTTAGTTTTTTTGTTGTTGTTGTGATGCTCCTTTTTAAAATGATATTTTATTTAATATTTTCTATTGTGTTCCACTTCACTGTTACTTGAGTGCCTCCTTCATGTTTTGTATTTCCTTCTCTTCAGTTATTTATGATGTTATTTATTTATAAAAAAATAAGAAAATGAGGTGGTGGTGGTGGTGGTTGTAGGAAAAATTCAACAGAATTATTTAACAGCTTTTCAGCGAATTGCTAACCAAATTTAGCAAACCAAATGCCTTTGATATTTAGTTATATCCCTCATGGATTGGCAGAATTTATAAAATTGATTATTTTTCATCTCCGACAGACATTTCTATGCTGTTTTATTTATTGCTACTGCTCAGTAAATAAAGAATAAAGACAAATAAAAAAAAAATCATTGTGGCATATAATAATTAAGGGTAATGGAAAGTTTAGTGTCCTATATTCTCTGAAACAATTAATAATCCTGTTGTTCTTAGATAATTATTTAATTTTTAAAATTATTTCTAGCCACATAAAAGTTGTGGATTGGTTGAATTAGTATTGCAGCAGACAAATTTTTTGATATATGTGTCCCTAATGGATAGACATAATTAAGAGAGCAGCTGACCAAATACCTTGGGATATTTAGTTACATCCCTCATGGATTGGCAGAATTAGTAGAACAGCAAATGAAATGCCTTGTGGTAGTTAGTTGTTTCTGTAAGTTCTGATTTCAAATCCTACCATGGTCAGTTTTTATCTTTCATCCTTCTGGTTGAGTGTTTGATCTACCTAGGGTTAAATTAGTAGTAACATGGAACATCCACTTTGATGTAGTGATTAACTTTACTTGTTAGTATAGTTACTACTCTCATCTCTGCTTGAGATTTTACAACTAGCTACTTTGCTTTTGTATATATATACATAGATCAAAGCAGTTTGATTCAGACTTCTTGGTACTCTGAGTTTCAAGCGTGTGGCTAGTCTTTGAATGGCCAAAGACAAGCCACATGCTTGAAACTCAGAGTACCAAGAAGTCTAAATCAAACTGTTTTGATCTATACATGTAACTCCCAATAAATGTGTTGAGTGCCCTTCTTTCGTTTATCTACTCACTCATGTGTGTGCATGTATGTGTGTGTATATATATATATATATATATATATATATATCTGGATTGATTTGTCCCTGCTCCCTGCTTCACAACTAGTGTTGGTTTATTTATGTCCTTGTAACTTAGCAGTTTGGCACAAGAGATTGATACAATAAGTACCAGACTAAAAAAAAAAAAAAGCACTGAGGTTAGTTTGTTCAACTAAGCCCTTCAAAGCAGTGCTTCAGCATAGCTGCAATCCAATGGCTGAAACAGGCAAAAGATAAAAAAAGAAAAGTTTGGATTACAGATTGAACAGGCTTGTTTCACCTTACTTATGACTCATCAGGATTCAATGACAGCTCCTCAAACTAGCAAATATTAGCAGTAGAAAGATACTTATCAAAATCTAAACAAGATTGTATCAGACACATTTCATTTACATAATGTCCCACGGTTCACTGCATGACATTAATTACTAGACTGGCAGGGATTTCTCCCCCCTCCCCCACCTCTGTGTATTTATTCTGACAGTGAAAATGGGGCCTGTGGTTAGCCTGCTCTGTAATATGTGATATGAGAAAAATGTAAATTTGATGCAGTAACAAAATGCTTGCTGTTGATTTGAACTCATGATCCCTGTGGTGCATTAAGGAATTAGATTACCGTTTTGAATTAGCCCCCAGTGATTGTCCCATCTACACTTAAGTGTAAGGTTCAGTTAGTTTTGTAATATATATGTATTTATGCACTCGATTTGATTGGGATTTATTATGTTTTAATATAGTAATTACATCAGTTCGAATTAATTGTAAACTCTTGTCAGATTCAGATATAACCATAAGAGAAATATGGAGAAGTGGGGCTGTTTGTCTGTTTGGTTTCTTACCTGTAAAAATTTGCTATATTCTCTCTCTCTCTCTGTAATATTATTTCTCTCCCTATTTTTCCTGACAGCACTGAGTGCCAATATTTACATTAGTCAAAATATCAAATGTTAAATCCTGTGAACCTATGCTTGTAATTTGATCTGTGGTTTCCTTTTAGGGAGGAGGAGGCTATTTATTGTTGTGTCTATCATCATCATTATTCTATAAAACCAACCTTTTTTTCTCCTTTTGGTAATGTATCCTGTATACAGTAATGTACAAGAAATGTGTGTAGGATTTAATTGACAGGGAAGGACAGATAAATCCATGTATAAACTTAATCTCTCTCTCTCTCTCTCTCTCTCTCTCACACACACACACACGCACGCACGCACGCACGCACGCACGCACGCACGCACGCACGCACGCACGCACGCACGCACGCACGCACGCACGCACGCACGCACGCACGCACGCACGCACGCACGCACGCACGCACGCACGCACGCACGCACGCACGCACGCACGCACGCACGCACGCACGCACGCACGCACGCACGCACGCACGCACGCACGCACGCACGCACGCACGCACGCACGCACGCACGCACGCACGCACGCACGCACGCACGCACGCACGCACGCACGCACGCACGCACGCACGCACGCACGCACGCACGCACGCACGCACGCACGCACGCACGCACGCACGCACGCACGCACGCACGCACGCACGCACGCACGCACGCACGCACGCACGCACGCACGCACGCACGCACGCACGCACGCACGCACGCACGCACGCACGCACGCACGCACGCACGCACGCACGCACGCACGCACGCACGCACGCACGCACGCACGCACGCACGCACGCACGCACGCACGCACGCACGCACGCACGCACGCACGCACGCACGCACGCACGCACGCACGCACGCACGCACGCACGCACGCACGCACGCACGCACGCACGCACGCACGCACGCACGCACGCACGCACGCACGCACGCACGCACGCACGCACGCACGCACGCACGCACGCACGCACGCACGCACGCACGCACGCACGCACGCACGCACGCACGCACGCACGCACGCACGCACGCACGCACGCACGCACGCACGCACGCACGCACGCACGCACGCACGCACGCACGCACGCACGCACGCACGCACGCACGCACGCACGCACGCACGCACGCACGCACGCACGCACGCACGCACGCACGCACGCACGCACGCACGCACGCACGCACGCACGCACGCACGCACGCACGCACGCACGCACGCACGCACGCACGCACGCACGCACGCACGCACGCACGCACGCACGCACGCACGCACGCACGCACGCACGCACGCACGCACGCACGCACGCACGCACGCACGCACGCACGCACGCACGCACGCACGCACGCACGCACGCACGCACGCACGCACGCACGCACGCACGCACGCACGCACGCACGCACGCACGCACGCACGCACGCACGCACGCACGCACGCACGTACGTTTATATAACTAGTTTCATAATCAGCCATTTGTTTAATTCTGTGTCTTACTTGAAAATTTTACTGTTATTTCTTTCTACTGTCAATTATTTAAGAAATTTTTGTTTCCTAGTATGCAATACATGTAAAAGCTTACTTTGTGTATTGCTTCAGTATCACTGAAGAGGAGAATTTATGACTAATGAAAGAAATGCTACTGAGGCCATCATTTGACCTGATAATGTAAAGGATATTGTCTGAAGTGCTGAGGCTTATCCTGAAGTGCAAATTCATGGAATAGTACTATGAACATTGGTCAGTGAGCAGGGGTGGGGAGTAGTGAGTGAGGGTTGCTTCCACATAGTCAGACTTGTTAGAAATTGCAGCCAAATCAACCTCAAATCATACCCTATTGTCTTAAAAAAAAGAAAAAGACACATTGAACAGTGTGTGTATGTGGTCCTAGATATACAAAAAGTTGATAGTTATGTCTGAGTAGAACTATAAAACTAATGCTGCTGTTGCTATCACCACCACCACTACTACTGTATTTCAAGATAGGTGTACTGAGTACATACTAGCAGCTGTGTGGGGCTGGTTGGCAATCTGTATTTCTGCATTATTTTTGATGTATAGACACAAGCAGGTCCTGTTAAGTGAATGATAATCAGATGTGTCATAATTTAGTGATAAGCATTTAATCGTTCTTCTTCAACACTGTTTTATCTTTTAGAAAAGTTCAGAGAAGTATTTTACTCTTCTATCATTCTGAGTTCAAATTCTGCTGAGGTTGATTTTTGCCTTTTGTCCTTTCAGGGTTGATAAAATAGGTACCAGTTGAGCACTGGCATCAATATAATCAACTAGCTTGCTCTGCTCTCGAAATTTCAGACCTTGTACCTATAGTAGAAAGACTTGTTATTATGGGAGCTTTTTGAAACCACAGACAGGCATTGAAAATCTTTGCAGATGATTCCAAACTCCAGAAGGCCATAAATGGTATGGGAGACCGAACATGCTTTCAGTTGGATCTGTTTGTTGTAGTCCAATGGGTGGAAAAGAACAATATGCTTCTAAATGAAGATAAGTTTAATTTGATCCATTTTGGAAAAGAGGATACTCTGAAATTACTATATGCCCCTCTCTTGGGCGACTCCCTAGTGTCATCCAACAACACCAGAGATTTTGGAGTAATTGTTAGTAACAATCTAAGCTGGACTTCCCACGTAAACAGCTAGGTTAACTTGGCCCACAAGATGCTCTTCTGGATTCTGAGAACTTTCTGGTCTACAGATTCCCACACCATCATCCTTCGCTACTCTACTTTTGCTCGACCCCCACTTTAAATACTGTTGACCCACACGAAGCAACTCATTATGAAAATGGAAGCACTCCAGAGGTCAATAACAAGATAGATAGATGGCATAATAGGCATTGACTATTGGGGTCAACTGAAAAAACTCAATCTCTACTCTCTCCAACTCAACTGGGAGTGCTACATCATTTGTACGATGTGGAAAATATTCCATCAACATTACACACATGATGTTGGCATCAGTTTTAAAATCCACCCAAGATTTGGCCCTTGTGCTATCCGCCCACTACAAAAATTGAACTTGGGACACATAACAACATTACAACACAACTATTTTAACTTAACCAGTCCAGCTCTCTTTAATATCATACCAAAATACATCAAAACGTAAACAGATCCCATAAAATTCAAAAGCTCTCTGGAAAATTTCTTCAAAAAATTCCGAACCAACCTCTTACACCCAGATATGACTCCAACAATAATTACTTTTTGCTAGAGTGGGCCATGGTGCCCCATATATGACTAAAAGACTTCACCAGGTGATGCAGTTAAGTTAGACATGGCTTAGGCCTATACTAACCAAAACCTATCAAAGTCATCAAAGTTAATATAGAATTTTCAAAGTAAGTATTAAACAGTTTAGACTGAAGTGTATAAATCATCAACTTAGGCTGCTAATTCATTACCTTTTATACTGTGGGTAGAATTTATTACATCACTGAAAGACAATGGACTCTATACATTATTCATCTATATTTCAAGCCAATACTTGTTTTACTGGTGTGTACAGTGAGACATTAAGAGTTAAGAACTTTTACCAGGGGCATAGTATAATAATGGTGATTGACTATAAACTGATGACACATCAGTTCAGCACTGATGTCTTAATTTTTGCAAATTTAACTGGAAACTATCTTGATTTAACTTTGGGTAAATTTTTTTTATATCTAGTATCTTGAAGCAAAGAAAATATACAAAAACATCCATGAAAGTTGATGGGTAGAGAGAATATATTTTAAGATTTAGTTTATTTCATAAAAGATTTAAGATTCAAAATGTCCTCATGTTATAGATCCTCCTCGTCAAAACCTGTTCTGATAAATGGGGGTAAATGTATAAACTATTTTTAATTTATCAAAAGTAAAAGTAATTCTGTCTCATTCATGTCTAGCTACCAGCATGGCTGACTGAGTTGATGACAACAAAAGCCCATGAAGGGGAGAGGGAATAGTGGCTGCACATATGTGGTTACTTGAGTTGCTGGGTGGGGGTCAAGTTGATTACATTGGCCCTATTGATTTGAAGAAGTTGAAGGGCAAAGTTGACCTCAGGATGTATAGAGCTGGAAGAAATGCTGCCTAGCATTTTGTCTGATGCACAAACAATTCCTCCAGGTTGCTGCCTTCACACCTCCACATAATCCTTTTTACTATAGACACAAGGCCTGAAATCTTAGGGGAGGGGATTAGTTGATTACATTAACCCCAGTGTTCAACTGATATATATTTTATCAATCCAGAAAGGATGAAAAGCAAAGTCAGCCTTGATGGAATTTGAACTTCAAATGTAAAGATGGCTGAAATGCTGCCAAGCATTTCGTCTGGCGTGCTAACAATTCTTCCAACTCACTGCCTTCATACCCCAAATATTAATAATAATAATAATGATAATAATAATTATTTCAAAATTTTTGTCACAAGGGCACCTTGGGTGGGGATGAGTCGATTACATCAATCCTATTGTTCAACTGGTACTTATTTTATTGACCCAAAAAGGATGAAAGGCAAAATCGACCTCAGCAGAATTTGAATTCAGAACGTAGTGATGGGCAAAATACTGCTAAGCATTTCATCCACCATGCTAATGATCCTGCCAGCTCATTGCCTAATAATAATAATGATTTCTAATTTTGGTATGAGCCTAATAATTTTGAGGAGACCCTAGTATTTGACTGGTACCCTGAAAGGATGAAAGGAATAGTTGAACTTGGTAGGATTTGAACTCAGAGCATAAAATACAATAATAATTATGATTTATTTTATAAAAAAACAATAAATATTTCTGAAGTAGATGTTTAGTCCATATCACTCCATAAGGAGCATAGGGCTGGTTTCTCAGTTTCTTTGGCCTATATATTCCTTTGTGGACAGGACACTGGTCTGTCGTAGGATTACTCATTTTTAGCACCTGAGTGGACTGGAGCATCATGAAATGAAGTCTTTTGCTCAAGAACACAATGCATTGCTTGGTCTGGGAATTGAAACCACATGCCTTTGATCCTATGTCCAACACCCTAACCACTAAGTCGTGTGTCTCCACAAGTTGATACAAGGCACAAATTTGAAGCAAGAGAATATTTCCTCCAATCTACTTCACTAATTGACTGCTGCTTATTTTATCAACCTCAGAAGGTCGTATCTGGTAGGATCCAAATTCAGAAAGTAAAGTGACAAAAATAATTGAAATGAAATAGCTACAATCAGGTAATTGAGGCTGGGTTGTGAACTTAGCTCACCAAAATCTTTCCTCCTTCCATACCTTTCTTAACCTTACCTTATTGTCAGTTCATGTACCCAACTGATTGTTGCTGCATTACTTAATACTTGTAGCTAATTTAAGAACAAACTGAGTCTAGTTGTTAGTTGTCAATTAAAGAAAAAAAATAAAAAAATAAAACAGAGCTAATGATTACCTGCTTGCATTTCAAATATTCATCAGAGACCTGTCCACTCCTACCATTTATTGTTGCTAGTGGCTTCGATTCAAGTGCTTCAGATAGCCAACTTGATGTCCAGCTGGTCAGTAACACACATGTTTCTTGATGGCCTGCAACCATGTACACAGTGTTATTGTCCGTCTGTCATGTAGACTCCACAGATGGTTCAGAATGAGGAAAGCAAAGAAGAAATTTGCTCAGTTATGGTGATCATTTCTCAAGCAGTTCTATTTTTTTTTGCCCTTGTTTTTGATTTTTGCAAATTGTATCATTCTTTATTTGTATATTTATTTTCTTTCATTCTTAAAATATCTTTTTAGATATACTTCATAATAGTTTTTTTAAAACTCACATTAAACTCTCTCTTTTCCTCTTTCTGTCTTGTTTGTACCTCCTTCTTTCTTTTTTCTATTGCTTCCCTCCTTTTCTTTTTCTGTTTCACTCTCTCTCTCTTAATTTCCACTCTTTCCTTTTATTCTCAAACATTGTCTCTCTCTTTCTCTCATTCTCTTGTTTTTGCTATCCTTATCCCATTTTCTCTTTGCTTATCTTCTTATTCTAGTTTTTTGTGTTCCCCCTCCTTCTTTCACTTATGTTCTCCCTCCTCCTTTCACTTTTATATCTCCTTCCCTCTTTTAGCTCTCCTCTCTCTCCAACATTATCACTTTTCCTCTCTTCATTTCCTTTATAATTTGTTCTCTTTCTCTCTCTCCCTCCCCAGCTTGTTTTCACACACACACACACACACACACACACACACACACACACACTCTCTATCTCTCTCTCTCTCTCTCTCTCTCTCAGTTATTTAACAGTTGTCCTTAAGCATTACTAAGTGTACTCCTGATATTCCATCATCAAACCCACTAACTATCCCTCATACTAACACCACTACTATCCACTCGTACCACTATCGCTAAGGTTCCAGTAACACCACCAACTATAACTAATCATCATCACCATTATTTGATAGTTTCTTTGACATTTCATCCTTAATTAATAACTTCCAATTCTTAGATCACAACTTGAGAGAGAGTATGGGTGTGTGTAAAATTCTGCTTGTTTTTCTTCTCCCATTTCCTTTTCTTTTTAGAATTATTATTATTATCATTATTATTATTATTTTAATATTTTAAACATTTTATTTAATTTCTCCAATTTAAATGTTAAAAATTTTTTAATGATCTTTTTGTCTGTATTTTTCCCCTCCTTTTTCTCTCTCTCTCTTCATTTCTTCTACGTTTTTTACTGTCTCACTAACAATCACATATTCCTGTGCATAATATCACCCATACGCAAGCATGCCATGCTAAGATGATAATTTTATCAGTTACTTAAACTAGGTTTAGAATGATTGAAATTCTTTGATAACCTTTTTTTTCTTTTTTTGCTTTTTCTTAACTTTGTTATTTCTTTTTAATTCTATATCCAATAATATGTCAGTGTATTGAAGTAGCAGAAACAGTATAATGTTAGGTGAAAGACCACGTGGTATTTAACTATATTTAATTGTCCTGAGTTCAAATCTTGCTGAAGTCAATGTTGATGTTAATTTTTCTGGGATTGACAAAATAACTACCAGTCATATATATATGAGACTGGGTCTGGCATGGAACTCAATTAAATTCACACTGCCCCTCCTCTTTGAAATGGTGTAGCTTTGTGTCAAAGTTAAGAAATCAATATTTGGGTAGCTGATTTCACCTTATCATCACCACTATTAATGACATTATCACTATTATGTCATTAATAGCTTCTTCATCCTCATCATTGTCAACCCAACTATCATTATGACCATTGTCATTATAATCCTCCCTACTAGCACCAACGCTGTCCTATCATCATCATTGTCAACACAACTATAATCACCACCACTAGTGCCTACACTACTATCATCCTCAACACCGCAATGACAACGACAACCACCACTACCCAAGCTTGAACACTGCAATATTATCATCACTATCATCATTGTCAACACCACTATTATGATGATGATCATCATTACCACTATCATCAGCTCTATACATGTACCAACACTGCCATATCATCATCACCATCCCCCACTAGCTGCTGTTATAGTTATCAGTCTGGTGTCTTTGTTGAAATATCAGTCTGTGAAAATGTTACTGAGAATTTTTTCCATATCTTATCTTCCTTACTGCTTATATATTTATTATTATTAGTATTATTAAGGTGGTGAGCTGGCAGAATCGTTAGCATGGCAGGCGGTATTTTGCCCATCTTTACATTCTGAGTTCAAATTCTGTCATGGTCGGCTTTACCTTTCATCCTTTTGGGGTCGATAAATTAAGTACCAGTGAAACACTGGGGTCGATGTAATCAATTAGTCCTCTCCCCTTAAATTTAAGGCCTTCTGCTTTTAGTAGAAAGTATTATTATCATTATTATTATTAAGGCGGTGAGCTGGCAGAATCATTAGCATGCCAGGCAAAATGCTTAGTGGAATTTTGTCCATCCTTATGTTTTGAGTTCAAATTCTGCTGAGGTTGACTTTGCCTTTCATCCTTTTGGGGTTGATAAAATAAGTACCAGTTGAATATTGAGGTTGATGTAATTGACTATCCTCTCCCCTCAAATTTCAGGCCCTGTTCTAATGATTAGTGTTCTTTGTAATGTCTTTTTTATCCATCAGTCCCCCTCTCTGTTTTTATAATTTATATCATTAAACATAAGCCCTCATGTAAACATTACTTCACCCCTTCTTTAGCATTCAGATTACCCTGTCAAATGTAATGCTTATTTATTCACATTGTTTTAAGTTGATCAGTCCTATTGTAGCTTTGAGATTTTGACATTGTAATTGTTTATTTTTAGAATAATATTGTAGGATAAGTAGCAGAGGTTCAGATCTGGTGACTTTGAACATAAAACAGGTATGATTGTTGTATGGTAGTTAGTAAAGTTTCGCTTTAGCTATTAAGCTTATAAAAAGATAGATGGTAGCAGTGATCATTGCTTTAAAGTGGCCATATCCAGCCAAAATAATCTACTTGTATTAGCTTCAAACTGGCCAGATCTGGCCTCTGTCACTTATCCTACAATATTATTCTAAAAATAAACACTCATGTCATTGAAGTCTCAAAGCTACAAGGTAATACATGATTAATTCATATAAATGTGAATAGATAAGCGTTACACTTGAAAGAGAAATTTGAATGCTAAAGGGTTGAATTCAAAACTTCACCCTTATCTCTCATTTGTCATTTGTCCATCTTTCTGGGAATTGATAAAATAAAGCTTGACCTAGATACTGCAGGCTTGCCTGACAGTATGGCAATTTTTCTGTTCCATGGTGGTAGGCCCCCTCATCTGGGATTCCATATGCTGTGACACCGTCTCTGGCTGGCGTTAACTTGGTGTGTTCAGTTACTAGCCCAGGCTCCACTGTTTGACAGACTGAGAAGAATCAACTGTCAAAGTATTGGCTGCTCTCTGACAGGCCTATGGTTGAGCCTAAGGCAGTTGAGACCTCTGGTGTCCTCGGTCCCCAGATCATGTCCCTGCTCACTGCTAGCAGGATAGAGATGACTATCTGTAAGTGCAAGCCCTATGAGTCAGGGTGGCTGTTCCAGGGCATCTCCAGGGCAATGCCTATTCCATTTTGTCAGCTGGCACCATGAGGTGGTCTAAATTACAGGAAGTTGAAAGAATGTTAGAATTTCATAGCTTACTGCACAAATAATAAAATTGAGAAAATATAAAGAAAAAATAACCTAAAGTAACAATTAAGTGCTGGGATGGTTTAACCCTTTAGTATTCAAATTACTCAGTCAAATGTAATGCCTATTTATTCATATTGTTTTCAATTAATCATGCATTATCTCTTAGCTTTGAGATTTCGATGATGTGATTGTTTATTTTTAGAATGACATTGTATGGTAAGTGTAAGAGGCCAGACTCGACCAGCTTTAACGTAAAACAAGTAGACTATTTGGTCTGGATATGGTCTGCTTGAACACTAAAGGGTTGATTAACTATAGACACTCCAGCATCTCCCTCCTACAAAAATTGTGACCTTGTGCCTCCTTTTTTTCTATTTTTCTTGTTCAGCTATAGGACTGTGGCTGTGCTAGGGTACAACCTTAAATGGTTTAGTTGATCAAATTGACCCCTTTGGTATTTATGTCATGCTTGAGAAGACCCATTGAGCTGAGCAAAATTGCAGTCATGACAGATACCGGTGTCATACAAATTGGCACCTATGCCAGTGGCACATAAACACATCCCGGTGTCATGCATATGGCACCCATGCCAGTGGAATGTAAATGCATTCGTTAGACTCTTGAGGTGGTTGGCATTAGGAAGATTATCCAGCCATAGAAAACCATGCCAAATCAGACTGGAGCCCAGTGAAACCATCCAATCCATGCCAGCATGGACAATGGCTGTTAAATGATGATGATGATGATACACATGCTGTGCATGTGTATATACACACATACATATACTGTGAAATTTTCTGACTAAATCTAAATTGCATTTCTTTATTATCATTCTCCCCACACATGTTGTTATCCTCAGTCTCCCTCTTTATCTTTCTATCTTTCTTTCACTCTCTTTCTTTCACTCTCTTTCTCTTGTTAATCACAGCATTCTGTCATTTAAAATTTTTTTACAATTTTGTAGAAGATATGTGTATTGTTCTATATTTTTAAAACTTGTTTGTCAAGTTTTTTTAAATATTGCATTTATTCCCTGAATTTGACGTTTTTTTTTGTGCTAACACTTTACACACACACACACACACACACCAATCTATATTTTTTCTATTTCTATCCTCAACTTTTCTTGTATAACTACTTATACATTTTTGTATATATATATATATATATATATATATA
This sequence comes from Octopus bimaculoides, assembly GCF_046866305.1. Taxonomy (NCBI): domain Eukaryota; kingdom Metazoa; phylum Mollusca; class Cephalopoda; order Octopoda; family Octopodidae; genus Octopus; species Octopus bimaculoides. Next base: position 162,778,462 of record NC_142928.1, read on the forward strand.
TATATCTGTGTATGTATTCTTTATCAGTTCTCAATCTTTCTATTTAAGTCCTCCCACATATAACTGCATATCAATTTCTATGGGAGAAAGCTTTTTATATTCTCAAATATTCTCACCACCAAACATTTTCATAGATATTAATGTCAGAAAGTCATAAGATTGTAATTTTTTTTTTCCTTTTTTTATTCCCTTTGTTTTCGTGAACTGTGAAGGATATTTTCTTGTGTTAGAATTTTTACTATCATTTTACTGTCTTCATGTATTGAACTGTTAGCCCTAGTGAAGCATCACCCAGTGTAGTGTTTCCCACCAATTTCACTAATGAGGATCTCTTTTATGTGAATAAATTTTCCCACAGCTCCTGGGCTATTCCATAAACCGATTTTTAAAAAATTTTTTTTTTTTACTTTTTTAACTAACAACAAACTTGTTTGCTGAGTTTCAGATTTTAAATGAAACCTATATGTAACTGAATAATTAAACATCTTACATTGTGTGTGTACATTTGTGAGCTATATGCAATATAGTTCTGTTGAATTTCTTATTGTTTACATTCATAATATACACCTTAAATTTAGTTATATTCAATTAAACTTTTAGAAAAATTATTTTCAATCAACATTTCAGTGTTTATTTATTTTTTTTTTATAGGTTGGAGTAATTAGAAAATACCTAGAAAAAGAAATTCATTTAAAGGTCCATGATCTTATGGATCCGAATGCTCTACTGGATGGAGGGGACGTTCTCTTCACTGGTATGTATTTGCTGTTTCTTACATTTTCTTTTTTCTTTATTCCTAGTCAAATATATTTTGTAGTGATTTGATAAAATAGACATTATTGGTAGAAAAGTGTAGCTTTACTTGAAGAATGAGTTTCCAGTTCTAAGATGGGATCAGATTTTGCTCTCATTTCAATAGAAAGAAAGAATCCTCTACTCCCTTGCTATAAAGACTGAACCTTTTTTTTTAAATAACTCAATTGGTTTGAATTGTTACACTGTTATCATCTATACCCATTGTTTCCGGTGTTATAAATTGGACAAAGTTCAGAATCTTGTACCTGTAGGGACAGAATGCTGTGGTACCACAGAAAAATCTCTGTCCCAAACTTTGTATTTCTCTTTTTACTATACATTGCTTTCACTCTTTCTCAAAAAGCAAATTTCATAGTTTCATCATGATCAACTCAGTTGTAAAAAATGACAAATTTAGGCTAAATAGGAGCTAGAATGGGAAATTTTTTCAATATTTTAACATTATTCAAATTCTGCCAAGGTTGACTTTACCTTTCACCCTTCCAGAGTTGATAAAATAAGTACCAGTTGAGCACTGCGGTCGATGTAATCAACTTACCCCTCTCCCAAAATTGCTGACCTTGTGCCAAAATTTGAAATCAATATTTTAACATTAAATCAATATTCAATTTTCTAACTGAAGAGCCTGCTGCTAAAAGTGCCTAAATCACATTGATCTTCATGTGACACAAGTACTTTTCTAACTAGGGTCTTCAGTTACGCATTTAACTTTTTTTTGAGGGGTGAGTCATTAGTAAAACTGTCTGAACCAACACGTCCTTTTAGTGATGTGTTAATAGTCGTTTTTCTTTTCTTTTTACATAACTCTTTATTTCTGTGTATTTAGGAATTGTGAAATTTATAACCTTGATTAGTAAATCATTGGGATTAATTGGGTTTTTCTTTTGTATTTATTATTTATTAATTTCTTGAATGTGTGCGTAATTCATTTGAAAAATTACTGTTCATCATTATCGTTTTATGTTTGCTTTCCATACTGGTATGGTTTGAATGGGTAGTAATGGTTCATACTTGAAGTAATTTCCTCCTAGATGAGTTGGAGACTGTCTTGCTTTCTGTTGCAATTTTGGCATGATTTCTCTGACTGAATGCCCTCCATCATACCAATCTCTTTTCAGTGTATACTGGGTCATTTAAATTGTACCAGCATAGGAAAGGTTGCCCTCTCTTCATTCAGTGTTCATTTAAGGCAAAAATGACGAAGAGGGTGAACAGAAGAGAGCATGATGATAGAAAGAAAATAAGAGAGAGAGGATGAATACAATGGAAAAAAACAATGAGGAGAGTGAGAGTGAGAGGTTAATGGTAAAAAGAATGATAGACAGCTACATGTTGTTGGTAAAAAGATTGAATAAAAAAAATATCTTGAGTAGTGTGATGGGGAGAAGGGGTGATAAGAGGGACAAAGTAATAGAAGTAAAAGTGGGTGTGATATATGGGGTATGTTGATAGAGAGGAATGGGATGGAGGGTACAGGGGGATCGAAGGATTGGAGGATAATAAAAGAGAGCAACTGATGGGTAGCTATAGAGAAGGCATCTGGTCATAGAATACTGCCTTAGTAACTCTTGTCCAGCCCATGCTATTATGGAAAGAAACAGACATAAAAGTGACAAGAAAAATGATGATAACACTTGAGGTGGCGAGTTGGCAGAATTGTTAGAATGGCATGCATTTCGTCCATCTTTACGTTCTGTGTTCAAATGCTGTCAAGGTTGGCTTTGCTTTGCAAACTTTTGGGGTCGATAAAATGAGCACCAGTAGAGAACTGGGGTTGATGTAAGCGACTTACCCCACCACGAAATTGCTGGCCTTGTGCCAAAATTTGAAACCAATAATAATGATAAGGCTTTTCACAACTGTAGTTTTTGTGCCTTTTCTCTTTAATGAGACTGGCATCTTCTGTGTAGATTTCTAGAAACTGGAGGGAGAGATGGAAACAGAGAAATCTCATTCATTTGCAGGCAAATTTGTTGAACAAGCAGCTAATATATGATCATTTAATTTGTTGAAAATAAGTAGCCAAAACTTTCACAGATCACACCCTACTATCTTAACCTCTTTTATACTAACCCACCTGAGACCACCCTTGGTTTTGTCATATAAAATTCCTATTGAAAGTGATCTAAAGGAAAATTTTCCATTAAAATTTCATGTTAATTTACATTCCAAACATGAGCTTAATTTATTACTATACATTTATTTTACTATATTCTTGATTATTTTCAAAATTAACTGCACCAAATATGGTATATTTCAAGAGAAACATAGTAACAAATGTGTTAAATAAAGGCTATGCTGAACAGTATAGTCTCTGACATACAACAGACAGGATTGTTACAGCTAGAATGCCTTTTGTCAAATTTATTTAACAACTGATCTGGGAATACACAGTAACAACAAAGTTTACTTTAAGCCAACAAAGGAAAGCCTCTGTTTGGGTGTGCAACCTTACTAGATATAAGTCAAATTTCCTTCAGATCACTTTCTACAGTTTTAAATTTGGAAAAAAACAAAAAAAACATTGAAAACTTTAGTTCCATGTATATCTCTTATATAAAATAGACCTCTGTGTGTGTATTCGCTTTTCATATGAAAATGGCTGCATGAATTGCTTCCAAACTTCAGATGCATGAATAATTTGACCTCTGGTACATAATGGGGTCTTAAGTTTATTTTTTTATTAAAAATAAATAATATTGTTTTATATATACGATTCACTTCATTAAAAAGGTTTCTCAATGTCAACTTCCGGTATTGAGGTAGCAACAGTGAAATTTTCCATTTTCGTTTGCCAGGCCTCTCACTCTCTATTTTAATGTTTTCATTTCAAGTTTTAATTTGCTATTTGCAAACAACTACTATAAATTACTGAAAGAAATATTTTCTAAGTTCACAAATTTAAATATTTGGCACAAGATAGTTTTTAACGAACTTTTATTTATACAATTTTTTAATTTCATGTTTATTTCATTCATTGTTTGCAATGTTTTCTCTCTCTCTCTCTCTCTCTCTCTCTCTCTCTCTCTCTCTCTCTCTCTCTTTCTCTCTTTCTCTCTCTCTCTCTCTCTCTCTCTCACACACACACACTCACAATCTCTAATATAAACACACACACACACACACACACACACACACACACACTCCAGGTTTGATTTTGTTATTACACAAATATCACATTAGATTTTTACAATTCAACAAGGGACATCCCAAAAAGTATGGGCTTTCTTTCGCTTGAAATCACACACTTCGTTAATTTTCATAAAATATTTTTATTTATTTACCTTTTGATCACTATGTTCAGCTCTATGTATTTGTAGTCAGTCACATGCACACATGTGTTTTGTTTGTGTGTGTGTGTGTGTGTGTGTGTATAATGATACCATTTGAAGTGTATTTCCCATCACCTAAAAGTTTTTCTTGAATGTATTTATGAGATAACAGAATGAGATCACAAATAACATTTTCAGGCCATCCAGTGTAGGCAACTAGTTCAACTATTTAATTGGGTTGATAATTTCTAATCAAGCCTAGTTATTTGGAACAGTAAAACCAATGTTTTATACCATAAAAATGACGAATAATAGGAAGACACTCCTTTGTCTATATTATGTGGTTGTGACAAAGGACACGTAAGATAGTAGAGGTAGTAGTGACAGTTAGGAACATATTGCATAGTTGCTGTCCTTTCATATAGATGTTTAATATTTTCAAACTTAGTTTTAACAAAGGTATTTCTCTTCCCTTTAGTGGTCAAATTTCAGGAAAACTCCTCCACATCTGATTTCAAAATATGTTAGTTATTGTCACTTTTATCTAGCTGGCTTGTCTTTAAATACTGTTCAAAGTATCTGAATCTGCCAACTATTTTCTTTGCACTTTATAGAACAGTCTTATTAGAATACATTGTTTATGAATATGTTCTTGTCTGATTGATGTTTGTTTCTAGTAGGAGGTTATTTAGGTCTTAAGCATTTACCTTTTATATATAGGGTCTTTGATGTCTGAATGGACAAAGAGTTGAATTTGGACTGAAAAATTCATGGTTTATGTTTTCTCATTGATACTTGCACTTCATTCTAGGGAAAGACACTAAACCCTACCATATTAGTTTAATCTACTATGCTATCTCTTAAGCATCAAGCAACATTTTAAGGATCTGTGCTTACCCCTAATTTCATGGTGTTATGTAAATGAGAAAATAATATTTTAGAGATGCTACTGGTCTATCACTTGTTTATATCCCCATATGGTACAGTTGCTAAAACAAACAATGAATTCTGGTTAGAAATATCATGAAATGTCTCCTGTACATTTGAACTTATCAGAAATAGATAATTCCTAATTCATAATTATCCGTTTAGCTCTTCTGTTTACTAATAAGCAGATGGTATGCTATATAATTAACAAATATCTCATTAATTTGCCATGCTTAGCTTAAGTCCTGCCATATATTGGGGCCACCATAGAATCAGCATTGTTTTAACCGCTTATAACCATCACACCAACAATCACCTTGAGCACCTTTTTGAGCTCCATGTGTCTAACACACATGGGCATGCCTACAAAGTCAGAAAAAAGCACAGCTCCCATGACTTTCAGAAACATTTTTTCACACTCAGAGTTGCTGGAGCATGGAACAAACTGCCTGCTTCAGTTGTTAGTTGCCAAGTCATTGCATCCTTTAAACCTCCATGCTTCCTGAAATTCGCCAACACAACACCTGATATCTCCCCTCTATATGCATACACATATGTATATCATGACTCATACACTGTTCACTTTCCTGACTTTTGTACATAATTCTATTGACTATACATGCACCTTTGATGAGTTGTAGTGCACTTGCGCACTATACACTATAATTTCATTATTTTTTATCATCACTGAATTATATTCAGTATGAATTATTTATTATGTCTTTATCTTTGTATTAAATATATCTTTTTATAATTGTTTATTCAGAATTAGTAGGCAATTTCAAAATGTGCTTTTTATCTCATAAAGATTTAAAGGAAAAAATTAATGTTGGAATGAAAACAAAAAAACATTAAAAAGCAGAATACAGTGGAATTTTTAAGGAGTTGTGAATGAGAAAATTGTTCACTGATGGGTTAGAAATAATAGTTGAATAAAGTTCACACTCCAGTTCCTTTTGTATTTACAATTCAGTTATGTTGAACATTTTTATATTCTCTATTATTATTTGGGAATATCATTTGCCTTACAAACTAGTAACAATTAATCAAGCAGAAACTGATTTCATCAGTTGTGGGGGAATTCAGAGCCACCAAGGTAAGAGCAATCAGTACATTGTTTCTATCCAAAAATGAGAAAGTCCGATATGCCAACAAAACCATAAAGTGTAGCAGAAATTTGAAGCCCCACGAAGCTGTGAAGGAAGCAGAAAAGTACTGGAAGCACCGGGAAATTGTGTAAATAGTCTGTTCAAGATCAGCTATGACTTGGTAACTATAGTATCAAGTGACAGGAAAAATACCAGTGCCAAAGGCAAGAGAGAGGTCACAGTGTAAAGAGTTTACAATTCAACAGAAGTTTGCTGTGTAAAGTAGGGCTTGTTTGCCAGGGATGATGGATACATTGGTTGGTGAAGGCTAATTCAGTCCTCACTTCCTCACTCAGGCAAAATATAGAGGCTGAGGGATGGAACACCTATGACCCTGGGATACCTGCTGATGATATACAATGTTTTCTGACAGATTCAGAAGACCTTGCTGTATTTTTGAGTATCTTCTACAGTTTCTGCATCGGGCAAAGCATCCCCATTGTTTATTTCACCTTTGCTTATTTAATGCCAAAAACTGGAAACTAAGTACTGGGTCTGAGTTTTGGAAATATTTTCACTTGTTTCTACTCCTGCTACCATAAGCATTGCTACTACCACTGAATTCACTAACATCATCACCTCCAATACCACCACTTCTGGAATCACTGACCGCAACATCATTTCCAACTCTACAACTGTCCCATTCTATCACTGCAAATCATACAATTACTATTGAATGGACCCTGTTATATGGTTACTCGATCTGCTAGAAATAGCAGCCAAATTTTCCTTAGATCATATCTTTCCATTAAGCACATTGCGTAATGTGATCCTGGTTTTTACTTTGCCTAAGAAAATAAAAGGATGGTCATAGTCAGAATGCTTTTAATCATGGATTTGCTTAAACAGGTTGACCTAGCACTAAGCAACAACACTATCATCATCATCATGACCACCTCCACTGTTATTACTGTGCTGCCACCACTGTTTTCACTTTGGCTGTTCTATGCTATCATAAGTTGAATGAATCTACAAAAATGTTGTTTACAATCTGTCCTATGTGTAATCCTGTTTCTAACTGTAACTCTAAATTCTTGTCAATTCAGATTACTTTATTCCAATTTTTTTCCCCTTAAATTCTCTTTAGCTTACAATCTATTACAATTTCTTGATATTATTTCATCCAGCTCTCCTCGTCCATTCCCATCCATTATTACATGTCAATACCATCTATGCCAGCTTTCCTATAAGCAACATTTGATATCTTTAGTTCATAGCTTTGGATTGTTTAAAAACAAACAAACATTTTTTTATATATATATAAAAAAAAGACTCCCACTTTTTTTTCTGTTTTGGCATGCAACCCCATCCCCCAATTTCTCATGTCAAAAGGTTTTAGGGGATGGTGACCTTTATAGGAGAACCAGCTGACATAACTAAGTTAATTTGTTCTGTTTTTATCTGTGGAATAGCTTTCATCTGACAAAGCCAAGCTATATTTCCCAAAGCAGTTTAGATAATACTTTATTTTTATTCTACCTTCTAAGTTAATGGTAGTAATTTTTCATTTCAACTTGACTTTTGTTTTATAAATAAGTTTTGATGCGATTTCCTTAGAAATGGTTTATTTAGTGTGTTTTATGCTCTCTCTCTGTCTCCTTGTTTTGAGTCATGTTTGCCAAATTGAATGCAATGGAATTCACATAAATGCTTTCTTGGTAGACTTCCTAAACTTATTATGATGGAATGTTTCCAACAATGCCACAATGCCCTTTGTTTAAAAATCACTGAATCGTGTATATACGTGTGTATCTGTATTTTATGTGAATAAATCACTGATTACCTTCTATCTGTAAATGTGCAAAGCTGAAGATTTGCTAAACTTTTAAACTCACCAGGTTGTACTGCCAACAAAAGCCTAAGTCATCAGCTTTCCCATGGATTTCATTTGTTATATGCAGTTCTTCATTTTATCCAGTATTGTTCAATAAGGGGAATGATTTCTATAACTTCTTTCAATATTCTTTGTAAAACTAAATGATTGATTATATAACACCAGAAGTAAGATTTAATTGCAAGTATGGTTGTGTGGTTAAGAAATTTGCTTTCCAACCATATGATTTTTAGTTCAGTCCCACCGTGTGGTAGTTGGGCAAGTGTCTTGTGAGTGGATTTGGTAGATGGAAACTGAAAAAAGCCCAGTGTGTGTGTGTGTGTGTGTGTTTTTGTTTGTGTTTGTGTCTCCCTGACTTGACATCATGTTATTTCTTTATTGCCCACAAGGGGCTAAACATAGAGGCGACAAACAAGGACAGACAAAGGGATTAAGTCGATTACATTGACCCCAGTGCATAACTGATACTTAATTTATCGACCCCGAAAGGATGAAAGGCAAAGTTGACCTCGGCGGAATTTGAACGCAGAACGTAAAGACAGACGAAATACCGTTAAGCATTTCGCCCGGCGTGCTAACGTTTCTGCCAGCTCGCCTGACTTGACATCATGTGACAGCTGTAAACAAGTGTCATCACCATATAAATGGAGTCATTAGTTTCCAGTCTTTCATGAAAACATGTCTGGCCATGGGGGAAATATCTTGTTTAGAAACAAATTCAGGTTGCCAACAGGAAGTCATCTGCCACAATAAACTTTGTCTGACCCATGCAAGCATAGAAAAATGGAAATTAAAATAACGATGATGATGAATTTTAACTTGGCTGATCTGTCCCTCATATATATTTTTGAGTTTGAGACTTGTTGCACATGGTTTAATGTCACTATAAGCCTGCCTATGAGATTAAGACATTATCTTTGTAATGTTTTCTGGGTTTGATCTCCCAGCTTGACACTTTGGGTGTGAGTCTTCTGTCATATTCTTGCACTGGTTATTGCCTCATGAGTGACATTTGGTAGACAAGACCCGTATGAAAGGTTATCATGTGAGCATGTTTTTGAGTGTAAGTGTGTATACACAAGTGTGTAAGTGTGTATGCACAAGTGTGCATGTGACTCAATATATTTGAGCAAAATTACCTCAAGGTATTTATTCCGGTTCAGTTGCACAGACACTCTTATCATTCTTGCCATTCAGTAAACAAGTGATTGGCCCATTTGATACATATAACCAGAGACAATATTAAAATAAAAGATATAAAATAGATAAATTAAGAAATAATAAGACTATTTATTTACCATGTTTTTTCCATTTTCTTTTGAGAGAGAGAGAGAGAGGGAGAGGGAGGGAGAGAGAGAGAGAGAGAGAGAGAGAGTCTTTTGTGTGTATCTGTATTTAAAACAATTCTTTGATTCAAATTGCTGTTATCTTGCTAATGAATAAACTTTGGAGTTATAAGAAACAATGAAACCCACTTCTGAAGTATAATGATTTCTATATTCTGTTGATTGGAGAATTTGTCTGGCTTGTATGAAATGAGAGCCTCTATACCAGCGGTGGCAAACTACTTCATCCATTGACAAAATTTTACTGATATTCTAATTTCAAACTGCTTACTGATGAAGTCACTAAAAACCCATAAAAAAAAATTACAAGCAAAAATGTTTAACCTAAAACTATAACAGTAATTTAATACATGTTGTATATCAATGTATAAGCACAGGCATGGCTGTGTGGTTAAGAAGCTTGCTTTACAACCATGTAGTTTCAGGTTCAGTTCCACTACACAGCATCTTGTGTGTTCTGTTATAGACAAATGCCTTCTGAGTGAATTTGGTAGATGGAAACTGTGGAAGCTCATCTCACATGCACTTGCACGTGTATGTTCAACAAAGATCCTTGTGGGTCAAGCAATCCGACCCCCAAGGGCTCCTTTGATGTGGCTACAGGAGCCTATGACAGTGCTGATGTCTGCTATCTTATTGGATTGTACATCCTGGACATCTTAGGAAAGAGGTTTCCTTTGGTCCTCTTCGATCTCTACAGAGATGGCACCTTAGCCATCTCTATAGAGATAGCACCTTAGCCATCTCTAGAGGAGCCAACAGGTACACACTAGATATACTTAGAAAGGACCATTGAGACTTGTCTCATCACAGTAGATTGCCTAGATGTTACTTTAGATCTGGGCTCTGGTACATACAGGCCCTATCACAAGCCAAACGAGATGTCCTATATTAGCACAGCCTTCTGCCACCAACCTATAGTTTTTAAGAACCTAGTGAAGGGTGTAAGCAAGAAGATTTTGAATCTATCCTCTACCCAAGATATCTTCGTTGCCACTACCCCCTACTACAGTGAGGCACTGCATCTCCTACATGCCAGGATCTAACACCTGGAAAACGAAGTACCGTAGAAACATCATTTGGTTTGCTCCACCCTTCTCTCTCAACATCAAGACTTGTGTGTCTTTGTGGCTGTATTTGTCCCCAACCCATTGCTTGACAACTGGTGTTTGTTTGTGTCCACCTAACATAGCAGTTTGGCAATAGGTATTGATAAAAGAAGTACCAGATTTTAAAAAAATAGGTACCGGGGTCAATTTGTTCTTCTAAAATCCTTCAAAGTCGTGCTTCAGCATGGCCACAGTCCAATGACTGAAACAAGTAAACAATAAAAAGATAAAACATAAAAATTAAAGTTTCCTTATTTCTTTGACAGATGCCTTCCCTGCCACCAGTTTCTTATGCACTTGCAGTTTGTCCCTGATACTAAAAATCATTTCCCCACTGTTGCTCTACATGATTGCCTGACCTGTTAGTAATAGCAAAGAAATTTTTATCGAGCCACACCTTATCGTTTAAGATAATGAAAGGACTGCATTAGATAATGCAATCCTACATGTTCTCCTGCCACCACATATGTTAAGAAAAGACAAAATTATTGTTGTAATACCTTTGATTATCGGTTTGTTAACTTAGGTCTATACAGGCCATCTGCATAAGCATATGCACCATATTATTAAGAAATCTATCAATTTTCATGACTCAGAATGTGCAACATGCATGTTAGGATTATATCATTAGTGCAACATACACACGCTTTCTATACATACAAACCCATACATGTACATAATACAAAAAACATACAAAAAAAAAAATACAAAAAACAAACAAAAGGAGCAGACAGATATTTTTTTTCTCTCTTTAATATTATTTGTATTTGAGTATGAATAATCTCAGATTTTAAATAAAGAATATAAAATGTATATCATATGTGTGGGTGTAGCTGTGTATATAATTCTCTTTCTTTATATGTACATACACACATGTAAAGAAGTAGTATAAGACATCAATTCAGTGAATCATGTGGTTATCGCAGTGAGCTCCTTGTACAGACTTGGTTATTAGTCCATCCCATTGTAATCAACTGCAAAGTAGTGTAATGTAAATTGTGTCATCATCATCGTTTAACGTCCGTTTTCCATGCTGGCATGGGTTGGACGGTTTGACTGAGGTCTGGAAAGCCAATGGCTGCACCAGGCTCCAATCTGATCTGGCGATGTTTCTACAGCTGGATGCCTTTCCTAACACCAACCACTCTGAGAGTGTAGTGGGTGCTTTTTACGTGATATATATATAAAATCGTGGCAGATACTGGTGTCAAGCAAATGGCACCTGTGCTAGTGGCACGTAAAAGCACCCATTTACATTCTCAGAGTGGTTGGCATTAGGAAAAGCAACCAGGTGTAGAAACCATGCCAAATCAGACTGGAGTCTGGTGCAGCCTTCCAGTTTGCCAGCCCTGGTCAAACCGTCCAACCCATGTCAGCATGGACAATTGACGTTAAATGATGATGATGATACATACATGTACACACACACACACACACAGAAAAGGCACATGCACACAAAATCAACTGGTGCATGTGTGTGGAACAACCTTTGTGTATTTATGTGCATATATATACACATGCATACATTAACTTCAGTTTTATATATATATGTACACACACACACACATATCGAAAAGACATAGCGTGTTGAGCCTTAATTTTGATTGCATTTGATTGTCTTATCAATCATTATCTTCCAGTAGTTTTTACTGGGAGTTGGGGCATGGGTAGTGTAAATAATGCAGTAGCTGCTTTTAGCACTTGTAGGATTGGCATTCACTACAAAATGTATTAAATGAATGCTTGATATAAAGATGAACAATGCAGTTATGTTGGTGTAATGTGCAGTTAGCTGACTCACACTAGCATGAAACAACCTTTGATATTGTTCCCAGTGCATTAACCCTGAATAGCTCTGCACAGCACTTAGTCTCTTTATAATTGATGTGTTCCCATGTTAATTCTCTTTTGTTTTTCCACCTCCCCTTTTTGTTGGGTTAATAAATTTAATTTTTTGTCTTGTAACTAAATCTTTCTGTCTGTTTATCTCTGTCACTCTCTCAACCCCTCTCTCCGTCACTCTCTCAACCCCTCTCTCCGTCACTCTCTCAACCCTCTCTCCGTCACTCTCTCAACCCTCTCTCCGTCACTCTCTCAACCCCTCTCTCCGTCACTCTCTCAACCCCTCTCTCCGTCACTCTCTCAACCCCTCTCTCCGTCACTCTCTCAACCCCTCTCTCCCTCACTCTTTCATCCCCCTCTCTCTCCTCCCTGCTTGTCTTTCACTTTTGAATTTTTGAATTGAAAAGGATCATCAGTGTAGTCTTAATTATCATTAATGTTGCTAATTTGAATGATTATGTTTTCCAGTAAATGAAATTTGTTATAATAAAAACAAAATATCATGAATAAATATTGGTATTGATTAATTGATTGGTTAATCAGTTAGGAAAATTCATTCCCGATCATGACTTTTAGTTGTTACCTAATGTTTCACTTTCCCTAATCACACATAATTAGCATTGAAAGTCATTAAAACTCCTTGTCAATTATAAAGCAACCTTGCTGCTTCTAGTAGTAAACTGTACTCTCCATGGTTCTATTTAGATGTGTAATTAATCAGTGAGATAAGATTATAATTTTTCAAATCATTAACCTCCACCTTAACCTTCTCAGAACTGAGCCCTCTGTCTAACTTTACCTTCTACCTGGACTCCTGAGCAAAAAAATAGATAGTTTCATATACAGCTCAAGAGTGACGACTAGTTTAATGAACAGAATCAGCTGCATGTTCTTTTTCTACATGTGTTGTTTATTTGTATTATATAAGTAAATGACAGTTACTGTCTTGCACTTCTTAAGTAAAACTGTCCTTAACTTAGCTTTCATGAAAGAAATTAGGGAGAATTAGTACTCAAAGTAACTCAAGTCTGGCAGTATCTTTCAAACTAGTCTCAAATTTGTCATCAAACTTAGGAATCCACAATTGTAATGTATTATATATATTTTTTTATAGTAAAACAAATAGCATTGTTAATGCCTGGGTGACCATGAAGATACTCTTATGTTGTATCTTGACCATTACTTGATACTCTCTTAGCCTAAACCTATATAAAAATGCCAACAACCAATTTGTTTTACTAATTCAGTGATATTCTTCTCTAACCTCTGTGTTTTCTGAAAAACTAAATGCTGTCAAATATAACAACTTTCGAAATGGCAAACAAATAGCTCTGTACTTTGAATTACTCTGTTGAATGTCAACAGTGATGGAAAAATCTTGAGTAGGCCACACTAGATTTTAAGTAGATTAAATTTTTGGGCTGGCCTGCTTGTTCTCTTTTGTTTTTGCATAGATTTAATTTTTTTCCTTCCTTTTTAGTTTTGGTGTAACTGCTGTGAAATGTCATTGCTCTATTTAAAGTCTGACATCAACTATTGGAATAATTATTCTTACCATTTCTTGCTTTTATCTTTCAGTTCAAACATATTATTTTTCTGTAGATTTTCCCCAAATCTAAGTTTTTTGGTCTTATCAGATTTTTATATAACTGATTTAAAGTGAAAATGTTTGTTGCAAGATTTAGTAATTTTTCTTGTGATTGAAACAAATCTAAAAATGAAAGCTTCTCTACCTTCAAAATAAGTCATCAGAGAAATGAAGAGATCACACGAATCACTGCTTAGCTCCAATGTTGTTGTCTTGGGGGAGCCCCCACCCCAAAAAACTCAGTTTATTGTAAATATTTCCAGAAATTCTGAAACTTATTCCTATTGAACTGAGTTGTTTAAAATAAAATGTTGTATCCCAAGAGAGGAAAGGTAATACCTACAGAATATTAGAACTTGAGACTATATCTTACTGTCTAGTACCTCATCTGTTCAGCCATTTAACCTTGGTTCTTTAGCCCTCCTGTCCTTTTACCATGCAACATTTAGTTGAGATATTTTTCTGATTATTTCTTAATTTTAAAAGTGGTTTCAATATTTCTTCAAATTGATCTTGCCAATGCCAACTTTACCTTCCATGGATTCTAGTTTATTGCAGTTGAAGCTTGATATTTATTCTTCAGGTAGGCAATTTGAAATAAGTAGAATTATTTTGTATGGCAATTAAACTTCAAAGATTTTGTTAGATACTTCACATTTCTATGAAAGATGTTGTAATGGGTTAGTTATATGAAAAAAAAATCTTTTTTTAATCATTAGTCTTTTTTTATGGTTTTAAATTAATAATTTATTTGTATTATTTAAAGAATGCCCTGTTGCTCTTGCTCTGTTACGTTCTCCTACTTCTTTTCTCAACTCTTGCTCTCTTATAATCCATTAACTCAATCTGCCTTAATTCAGTCGTGTTGTTTATTTCAATGTGTTAGTCTTCTAGTAACTTTTGTCTAGCAGTAAAATACATAATTTGAAAATAAATTGACACATTATTGTGTTACCAATTTTACAAAATTATTTCAGTTAAGTCCTGTCAGTTATTGCTCTTAGAGAAACTTATTGTTCTTAAAGTATTTAATAAACTGAACATTTAAAATTCATTTCATGTAGTTTTTCATAAAGACAAACTCTTAAAACATATATGCATTCATTCTGAAATACATTTTTAAATAACTTAGCACAGAATTTTGTCAGTGAACAGGTCGTGGTCTCAAAGCGACGAAAATATTTTGACAAATTAAATTTAAATGTTGAAGTGAATCTAACGGTTTTTGTGTGTTATTTTAAATGGCTTATAAACACCTTCCACGCTGCAATTGTTTTCGTTCCAGCACACGATCTCAGATCAGGTCACTTGCTATGCAAGTACATCTCCGCAATTATTTACAATAATATTTACATCACTATATGATTACAAAGCAAATCATACATGAAAAATATAAAAGTAAAGAATAAACACTTATTTATGCATCATTTCAATAAAATCAAGAATAATAATCCTTTATCTAATTTTGTTATTCTTTCTTTCCAGGCAAAGAAATATTTGTTGGTGTTGGGCAGAACACAAACGAAGCTGGAGCAATAGCAGTGGCTCGCCTTTATGAAGATTATTCTGTTATTTCACTAAGTCTAAGTAGTAAACTGCATCTGAAGAATTTGATTTCAATGGCTGGCAGAGGAGTTGTTGTTATTGGTAACAGTTCTGAATCAAAACTTCTGTTTCAGGTAAGTTTATAAAAAAGGGGAGGATATAATATCAGAAATTTTGTTCCATTTTAGAAGTGATTTAGTCAATATGACTTTGATATATTTTAATATAAATTATACCTTCACTTTTCACCCTTTGGGGTTGTTGGTTAAATAATTATACTTTTATCCTGAAATGCTTGACCTTGTACCTAGAGGGCCAGGCTCACAACCATGAGGTTGTGAGTTTAATTCCTGGACCAGGTTATGTGTTGTGTTCTTGAGCAAGACACTTTATTTCATGTTGCTCCAATTGACTCAGCTATAGAAATGAGTTGTAATGTCACTGGTGCCAAGCTGTATCAGCTTTTGCCTTTCCCTTGGATAACATCGCTGGCATGGAAAGGGGAGGCTGGTATGCATGGGCAACAGCTGGTCTTCCATAAACAATCTTACCTGGACTGGTGCTTTGGAGGGTAACTTTCTAGGTGTAATTCCATGATTATTCATGATTGAAGGGGGTCTTTACCTTGTACCTAGTTAGTAAATATTATCTGGTTTGAGACAGTGCTATTTCAGTTTTTTCCTCATGTTGGACAGCTAACAGTTATAAAAAAGACATTGTTTTTGATATTGTGAAGAAAATCAAACTTTGTCGGGTAATGGAGGAAAGAAAGACAGCTTCATCATTATCATCATCTTATATTACATTGATGCTGTGACCAAGAAATTGTTGAGTTGGCAACAGAGATTTCATCTTTTGTGTGGTAGTCAAATGCATTTCATTCCAAATGAGCTCATTTCTCTCCAACCTATTGGTTTATTAAATACATTGAACTGACTTAGCTGGAAATCGAACCTGCATTCCAAGTCTTGCTTTACATGAACTCTATACCATCCTATGACTCTCAAACAAGTTTATCATAACAGTAAATGACTTGTGAAAACTTTGTTTTATTAGGTGATGACAATTGTAGCATTCATTACTTTCCAATGTTATTAACCTGTGCCAGTTTGCTTTCCTGACATAGTTTTTCAAAATCGTTCTCAATTATGTTGGTTAAATATTCTAGTTTATTTTTATTATGAAACATAAGCAGCAGGTAACAGATGTCAGTTGAGATTGCACTACACATTCACCCATATACCTAGAAACATGACAACTAATGTTGTGATAACAATTAATCACAATAACCTTTCTATAGTTATATGTAGTTTAAATACCTCTAAGATACAATGTGACTTTGCTTTGCTTATTGCTGTATTTGTTACTTGCCCTCCCATGGTGTTTTAATTATTTGAAAATCAAACTTGTTTCAAACGTTGGTGCTTGGTTCAGAATCTGTCATCTTGTTGCGTAAAATATTCTATGAAAACAACCATGCCTTAATTACAATTTTTACACTTGGTTAACCAACTGATAAAATGTTCAAATATGTCACACCTGTTTGATTGGGTTCATTAACTTATAACTAAGAGAATGAGATTCTCAAGGACTTTTGGTTTAGTAACAGAAAGTTGGTGGGAAGAAGGTTGGCTTAAAATCATCTACAGATTTTTATTGCAGATTGTTCACTGCTAACAAGCAAGAGACATCGGCCGTTGCCAGTACCGCCTGACTGGCCTTCGTGCGAGTGACACGTAAAAGCACCCACTACACTCTCTGAGTGGTTGGCGTTAGGAAGGGCATCCAGCTGTAGAAACTCTGCCAAATCAGATTGGAGGCTGGTGTTGCCATCCGGTTTCACCAGTCCTCAGTCAAATCGTCCAACTCATACTAGCATGGAAAGCGGATGTTAAACGATGATGATGATGAGATATATATATATATATATATATATATATATATATATATAATGTATGGTTGGCGACAAATTTTTCTGCTCTTAAAAGGATTTTATCCTCTATATATACTGTTCAGTATTTATGTGTTGGAAAAATATGTTTCTACTTGTTCTACTATATATATATATATGTAGATGTCTCTATATATATGTATGTTTATATGTATGTGTGTATATGTATGTATATATTTGTATGCGTATATGTGTGCGTGTATGTATGTGTATATACATGTATGTATACATATATGTATATATGTGTATATGTATACATATATTAGGTAGATAGATATAACATGTCATATAATAAATAGATTCCTTTTTCAAATTCAGAGGTATAAAAACCTGTTGCTTCAGTAATGTTGATGATGGTCTCTAATTGCTAAAATTTCTCAACATTAAGCACATTCTGAAATTTTTTTTTTTTTTTATGAATCTACATTCCATTTCATATTGATTTCATATTGTACTTTTTTTAAAATGTGCAACCAGATAAAACCTACAAACATTTTTATTACTTAGTATTTGTTTATTTTTCTATCGTAATCAAATATGTTATACCCTATAAGTAAAATGTTCTTTTTCTACTTGGAATTGTAGCAAATTAAAGAGCGCACCTCTAACACATACTTCAAATTAGACTTTGACAGTGATGTACCAGCCAGTGTGTTGTTTGCAAATGGTACACTGATCCATCGCAGCCGAGAAGAAATGGGAGTGACTAACTGCAGTGTAAATATCACTTTTATTTTCACATTTATAGTTTTCCAAAATTTTGTGTGTAAATAAATATACATCCTTCAATTGCAGGTGGAGAGGGATGAATTAGATGTTTTTCACTGGATATGTAATGTGAATATCAAAGATATGTGTAAATTGAGAAGATATTGGCAGTGGCATTAACTTGTATTCGAGTAGTTAATATGTAGTGAGTGATTTTAAATTCGACGACTGGCACCCATGCCAACGTCGTCTCCTTCATTGGAAACGAAACTTGGCTTGCAAAGACTTATTGGGGCAAGCGAAAGCGAAACCGTCAATGGGCTTGCGAAGACTTACTGGGGCAAACGAAAGCAAAACCGTCAATGGCACCTGTGCCCAGCATCGCCTTCCTGGCACATGTAAAGACATTCGAGCGAGATCGTTGCCAGTGCCGCTGAACTGGCTCCTGTGCGGGTGGCACGTAAAATGCACCGTTTTGAGCGTGGCCGTTGCCAGTACCGCCTGACTGGCCTTCTAGCGTTAGGAAGGGCATTCAGCTGTAGAAACTCTGCCAAATCAGATTGGAGCCTGGTGTAGCCATCTGGTTTCACCAGTCCTCAGTCAAATCGTCCAACCCATGCTAGCATGGAAAGCGGACGTTAAACGATGATGATGATGATGATGATGATGATTGAGCCTCTTCAAGCCAGATGGGTGCAAAGAGTACCAGTGTCTGATGTGACTGTTCAGGCCAAGAGTGCTTTAGAAGAGCTAGGGAAATTGATCACAAGGGTGAGTTGGCAGGGAACAAGAAAGTGTGAGTCACTCTTTTATGTATTCAGTCTCTGATCTCTGTCTCTTGATAAGATGTGTGTGTGTTATATATATATATATATATATTCAAAAATTAGGGAATGGAGTAGATAAAATCTAGGCTACATAGGTTTCATAGATAGTGGAATCTCAGAAGTAGGGTATTATCCAAACGAGGGGTAGACTGCAAGCTACTCTTTAGGTCAAGGCTACTTTCCAGCCTATCACGCTTCAATATAGGAAAAATTCATAATCTTCTGCACCAACAAATCACTATTGTTCCTGAAAGTTGTTTTCTTTAGCTTCTCTGGGTTGCTTGAAGCTCACTAACTTCCTATGCATTGATCCTTGAATTTTACCTTTACACACACACACACACGTGTATGTGTGTGTGAGTGTTTGGTTGTAAAAATAGGAGAAAAGTATTAATTCAAAGCTGATGATCCAAATGATGTTCCTTGATCAGATACACAAAAGCAGGGAATTTGAAGTAGTGATGGAGTGAATCTCCACCTTCAAATGATTTGCATGTGTGTGTGCACGTGCACATGCATTATTTATCTTATAGTTGTTTCAGTCATTAGACTGCAGCCATGAAGGAATTTTAGTTGAATGAATCAACTTCAGTACTGATTTTTTTTTAAAGCCTGGTACTTAATCTTTTGGTCTCTTTTGCCAAACCACTAAATAATGGGGACATAAACACACCAACACCAGTTGTCAAGTGGTGGTAGGGAACAGAAACAGACAAAGACACATGTACACGTACATAGACGGCAGGTTTCTTCCAGTTTCCATCTGCCAAATCTACTCACAAGGCTTTGGTCAGCTTGAAACTGTAGTAGAAGATGCTTGTCTAAGGTGCCATACAGTGGGACTGAGTCCAGAACCTTGTGGTTGGGAAGCAAACTTCTTACCACATAACCACACATGCATGTGAAAAATTTGAAACTAGTATGAATATAAGTATAGTGACTGTATTGTAGAACTGCATGCAAGTGGATAATTATATTTGTAAGTATTCTATGATCTGAATAGGTATAATGAGGTTGTGTAGCAAATAAAATCAAAATGACATACAATTGAAAAACAGAAAAATCATTTTTGAGAATGTTTTACCCTTATCAACATCGATGAAAGAAATAATGTTGGAGAAATTACAATTACAGATCTTGGCTTTTGGTTAGATACAAGAGCAGATGTTCTATTGGGTTGTCCAGAAAGTTCGTGCCGATTTATAGTAGCTTACCTTTCGACTTACTTGCCATGAAACCACCTCAATTCTGGGAAGAGGGTATTTTCAAATTAAAGGAAAGATGGAGACGCATTGTGCAACAAAATGGTTCATATTTGGTTGATTAAAAATGTAATGGCAAGTATTTATTGACCTTTTTCTTTCCTTTAAAAATCGGCACGAACTTTCCGGACAACCCGATATTTTTTTAAGGAAAATTGGATTTAAAGAAATGAGTTGAGTTTAGTTTATCACTAGTATTTTTTTTTTTTTTTAACTTGTTAGAAATAAATGAATTTGGATGGTTATACATATTTTTCTCTCATGGAACACATCAGTGGTCTGAGAAGGGAGACAACCACCAGTTACAATGTTGGCTTCCCATTTTGATTGTATTTTAGTCAAACACTACTGATGTATTTAAAATTGTTTAACCCCAAGAAAGATCTTATCGTGAAGACATATGCTTTAAGTTGTTGTACTTGATGTGCAATTGACATTTAAGGAATTTGGATTCTTCATATGCAAAAGATTCAAGTTGGTAGAGGCTTTTATCTCTCTGTATATATATATTGACTTAAAAGCCATTTTTTGATATTTTATAAATATATAAAGTTCAATAAATAATATTATTTTATAAGTAAATGTTTTGGTCAGTGTAGTGGTTATTATTTATATGCATTCTTAGAAACTTGAATAATTTTCATAAATTTTTTATTTCAGATTTTAGATGAGAAGATTGGGTATGACCGGGACGAGGTAGAACTGCGAGAATTTGACAAGCTAAACCGTACCATAAGTAGCCTGTGCCTGCTTATCAACAGAATCAAGACTACCCGACAGATCATGTCGGATATCAATGACGAAGATATCAACAGCTATTCTACGTTGACCAGAAAAAGCAAGGATTATTACAAATAGTCTGTCATTAAGCTATCTCTTTCTTATTGTTTTGTCGATTTTTCTTTTTAAACTCTGAGTAAAAATTTTTTGGTGGAGTGGAAACTATATATTTTTTTTTTAATTTTTCTTTTTTAACTCCCCATTTGCTGCTCTAGCTTAATTATCATCCATAAATTTAAGCTAATTTGGAGACTTCAATGACAAATGCAAACACTTAAATACTAATAATCATAGTTACAAGACAATAAGTTCCAAGAGATAACAGTTTCGTTGTAAGTTGTTAGCATTAATACATCAGTATGATTTTAAAGAAACCATGAGGAAATGAAATGCTAACGAAAATATACCCATTAATATAGGATTTTGGTGAAACTTCATTCCAGCTTCTTTATTTCGGTTCATTTCATATTTTATGTACTCTTTAAGTTGAGTATGTGATGAAATTAAATTTTTTTTTTTTTTTTTGCCCATTCTTCTTTCCATACCGATTCCATACTGCTGTTGTAGTTTTTATAACAAAGCCAGCATTTATTTTAACATTCAACGATGTTTTAAAATTTTATTAATCGAGTTTTTCAATTTATGCCAACTGGTTTTTATAATATTTTATTTATCTTCTAATATGATTTTGTTAAAACTGCTTTGATGTAGATGTAAATAAAAGATTTCTATCCTTCATCAGATTTGTTTTAAAGATGAGATAATAAAAAGATATATTTCAAATGTTTGTTTTTCTGAATTATTTCTTTTGAACTTATCCTATCTTCATCTGTAAATTGTATATGAAAAATGAACTCTGGGTAGAAAAATACAGGATGTTTTGGCTAAATTTGACAGTTTGCATAAAAGGAAAAGAAAACAATATCCCATCCAAAAGTAAGGGTATTTTTTTTAAAAAAGTCAAAAAATATCAACTAGATTATGGCTGGGAGATAAGTTTACTTGAAGTAGCCATCCTCCTAGCAGCTCCAGAATCTGGCACACGCATTCTTCAGTGTCTCTGGAAAGATCTTTGAACATCTCCTTGATCTTGTTCAACAGCTCAGCCTTAGTGTTGTAGGTAGAGTGGTTGGTGTCTTTTTCAACAATGCCCCATGCATAATAATTTATGAGATTACAATTGGGGGAATTAGGAGGCCAGAAATTGGGGCTGGTGAAGTTGTAGAAATTCTCTGACAACCACTTCTCTTTCTGCTGTCAAACAAATGGCCTTCCAGTGGCAACCCTCTCCACAGTCTCTTGCAGTTTCAAATGGCTGTCTGAATTGAATCTAAAGCCCTGTTCAAAGATGTGAGGTGGCATGACATCACTCTCACTGGAAACACGACCAAAGACCATCACAGTTTGGGGGGAACTTGGTTTTCATGATGTCCATTTCACGTCATACAGTGTTCTCAGAGCATTGAGCAGCAGTCATGATGTTGGCATTTTGACACCTAGTGTGAATCATCATAATACAGGTAACTCTTATGCAATATTCAGATCACTTCTAGTCCTCTATGTGAGCTAACATTGAGGAAAAAGTTAGAAAGACGGTGAAGATTGAAAGGGTTCTCTACGTCACCTGATTTACCAAGTTGCATGAATGGTTTATAAGGATCCTATTTTCTAATCTAATATCAATTTCAAATTTTGGTGCAACACCAGCAATTTCGAGGGAGGTGTTAAATCAATTACATTGACAGAACTTATTTTATTGACCCCCAAAAGGATGAAAAGCAAAGTTGACATTAGCGGAATTAAGGATAGATGAAATGCTACTAAGCATTTTATTCAGCATGCTAATGGTTCTGCCAGCTTGCCACTTTAAAGAAATGGCACTAAACATTTTTTCTTGTGCGCTAACAATTCCACCAGCTCGCCACCCTCTGACTTTTTAATCTTATACTAACAGAACAATTTACCTGCTTGATCTCCTTGATATAATGGCTAAATCTTCACACCATCTTGTAAAGAGAGTGAAATAATGGATTATGTAATTCTAGATACACTATGTCCAACTGAAGGTTGGGATGATTTGGCTTGGGAAGCTTTTGATCCTAAGTCTGCACAATTAGCCATCCAAAGCTAAACAACACCAACATATTAGTTACTTCTTACATTTACAGAAGAGCAAAGACTATAAAGATTTATATAAGAAAGATATGTAAAGTATCAACGCTCTCACTCTTGAGATGAAAATCAAAATTAATCCCAGTGGAATTTGAAACCAGAATGCAAAGAACTGTATCAGGAATATCATAGAATGTTTTTCCCAGTGCTCTGCTGATTCTGTTATTCACTGATACCTCAACATCGTATTTTAGAGCTAAATGCTGAGAATGTTGCAGTGCTTTTAACTACCAATGGAAATGATATGAGTCATTAAGGGGGCCTCTACGTAGTCAGACAGCCTATTAGAAACAGCAACCAAAGTTTCTTCAAATCACACCCTACTATAGTTAAAAATAACAGATCATTGGATAAGATGGTTCTTGAAACAGTCAGTGGTTAAAAAACAAAACAAAAAAAAAAACAAAGTCAGTCACGGCTGGAATGACGTCGATGATGGGCGAAGACACGGCTGTGCAATTAAGCATGCTTTGCAACCAAGCAGTTCTAGGTTTAATTCCAGTGCTTGTCTTCTACCGACCTTGGGTTGGCCAATATTTTGTGAACGAAGTTCGATGGATGGAAATTGCAAATGCCTTGTGTATCTTTTTCAATGAAGAGCCTTGCAACATTTGTTCTCCACCAAGCTGCTGTTACTCCTTGTCACTCTTGCAGTCAGAAATGCAGCAAACTCATTGGCTGGTTGGGAACATGTAACCAAAGACGCTTTGTTCACCAATTGCGATATAAAATAGATAAATAGGTTTTCTTGACCGAGGCTGAGCTGAGGTTAAAGAGTAACTACTAAGTTGGTACGTTAACAACTCGATTTTAGTCGGGATTTGGTCATCTTCACATTTGCTCAACAAATGACATTCGTATTTTGATTACAAAAGAAAATAAATTATACTAAGGGACATAATTACGAAGTGAAGATTACATTGATCAAAGGGAGACAACTTTGTGGATTCTTTATTTTCGACGTAAACAGTTTTTGAGATGGAGTTAAAATCTTAATTCAACTCGGATCGAAAGAAGTCTATAATTTAAAGGCATTCAAGCAATGACCATCTTGTCTTTTTGTTATTATTTTCGAGAACTGTGTAACCATAAATCACATTATTCAATGTGTCAATTTTTAAAATTGTAGGGTGGTTTGAGGGAGATTTGGCGACTGCCTCTAGCTTTGTAATCTTTTCGTGAAGATTTTCGTTGCAGAGAAAGGAAACGTGATTTTAATGGTTTTCGTAGAGGCACTAGCTATGTAAATGAAATGAGAGTTTTACAGTATTTGGTGGCGTATAAGACGCACTTTTGCATAAGACAAGCCCCTACTTATGTAGAAAATCATTATATTTTGTGGGATGAGTTGGGGAGACAAATTACATCCATAATAAAGTTGCATTTGGCGCATACCAATTCTTTGTTACATTTAAGAATTTAAAAAAAAGCGTGTCTCATACACCGACTTATACGGTAACTGAGAATCGAAACAGGGTAGTGGATTTGGTTCAGCGAGAACTTACCTAAAATTAATTATACACAATGTATAATTGGCGAAATGTCGATATACTGATCGAAAAATCGCAGCTTCACATCCTGCAACGCTGTAAATCCAGTTGAACCAATAAATGCAGGATTTATCTCCCTGCTAGCGATATAAGTATGACTGCATTTCGTATCAAAAACCAATATGAGTTTCTCTTATGATATCTACTGCAATGTACTCACAAAAAATCCACATTTACGTGGGATAAACATTGCCCCTCGGTATTGATAGTCTCTGTCGCTAATATATACTTTTAACAAGCACAATGTGAAATGTATTGTCGAAACATGAGCCAAGGAGAGTTCTTCTATGTGGCTTCTTGATCAGTTAGAAATAGCAGTCAAATCTCACTCAATTTACAACCTACCGCCATAAATGTAGAAGTGCGAAGATTAGAAAACGTCTTTGTCAGTCAAAATTGACCATGCATCTGAAGGTCTGGATAAGACTTTTTTTTCAACAACAACCTTCCCTGAAAGTTGTTAGTGCTTGAACTTAGAGGAAGAGAACAGACACCGCAAAGTAGTCATCCGATTCACTACTTTAACCTTGTTGGAGTTATTAGTTATGCGTACAAGCTTGCGTCTACCCACTCGAGATAATAGGTGAATAACTTAAGTGCTGCACAGTCAATCAAATCCGGTGTATATGGTCGTCGAAGAGTTTCCTAACTATGCATTCATTCCTGGAGAATATAAATTTTGATGTACAAACAGATTGATGCTTAACGTTGAAATCCTTTTGATCAATCAGGGCCTAACTAGAGCTACACAACAGCAGCCGGAAGATTATTCTGCTGGTTTGCAATACATTGTTTAAATTAATATACAGAGGGTACACTCCACCAAAGCGGACTGGCGGATTTTCGGAATATTTGTCACATACACATAAGTCAGAATTTCTGGTTTTTGTTTTTTATAAATTTTTCCAAAACACTGGGTAAAGAGCTTTAAAAAAGAAAACTCCGAACAGCAGCCGCCACCCAGAATTTTTTTCGTCTTTTTTTCATCATGTTATATAGTATTCCAAATTCTGAAACACTTGTAATCAATATTTTCAGAGAGAAAAAAAAATTCCTAAACCTTCTCCTCGCCCTTCATCACTCTTTTCTCAGGTCAGGCGCCGTTGCAGCATCCAGTATCTGTTCGTGTCATTCCAGGCAACTCTCCGAACTGTGTCCCAGTCAGTTCTCATCTCTGTGAAACACTTCCTTTCTCGTCTGCTGTGACCACGAGGCATTTGACTGACCAACACGAACCACATTTTACGATCAGAATTAATTATTTTTTTGTCCTTTCCACTCTCTGAAACGCGACTGATACTTGTAATTTGCATTAAAAAAATGTTTTACAGATACTTCTTTCAAAATTCCAGTATTGTTTTTCACACAGCCACTTCAGAACATTTTCCCGCCACTGATGCGCACACATTTATTTCAAAACAAAATCTACAAAAAGTCAGTTGTGTAAAATACTCGGCGATCTATCGATACCAGTCCGAAATATCGGCCTTTTCCGTAAAAAGTGTCTTCTAAGAGGACTGTTTCGTTGGCAGGAAAAGTGAAGTTTCTTCATATGAAAATAGCTCCCACTTCTTTACTTTAACCATAGAAGAACAATTTGGTCGAAATTCTGTTTTAAGCACCACATATAACCCCTCATAACTTTATTTTTTGTAATTTTTCAGAAATCGTTTTGTAAATTTGTGTTCTACACACGAGAATTCATACGATTATGCAAAAAAAAAAAAGTGATTTAAGGGTGATTTAGCTGTTGTTTTAGCATAT
The DNA here is from genome assembly GCF_046866305.1 of Octopus bimaculoides. Lineage (NCBI taxonomy): Eukaryota > Metazoa > Mollusca > Cephalopoda > Octopoda > Octopodidae > Octopus > Octopus bimaculoides. The sequence goes on from NC_142928.1 coordinate 162,804,903, forward strand.
CACACAACCACCTTATACCTACCTTCCTCGTTTCTGTGTCACTGTGACATGTATTGATATTTTTCAATATTTTTCTCCCCATAAACGCATTTAATGGAATGATGATGCACCCAAGGACGGTCCATTGCTAGGATTTAAGCAAAAAATTCGGACCGTCCATATTTTAAACTCTGATTAAAAAAATTGAAAAGAAGTGAAACTTTTAGGATTTAAGGGTGGGAGGGATTAACCATGAATTCTTTTCATAATCGTATGAATTCTCGTGCGTAGAACACAAATTCGCAAAATTTTTCTGAAAATACCCCCCCCCCCAAATGTAGGAGGGGTTGTGGAGTTCTTAAACCAGATTTCTGTCCAATTTAGTTATGTTAACACCAGTCGAATAGCTATGGGGGTCCACCAGAGTAAAAGAGTAGTTAAAAAGGGGTCCATAGGCAAAAATGGTTGAGAATCATTGGTCTGCAGTGGTTTGCGAGCTGGCAAACGGGGGTTAGGGTTAGGGTTAGGGCAGGACAGAGGACTCGGAAAATTAACACGACCAATCTCACAGGATCTGGAAACTCAACGTTAACACCCGGTCACAAAAATGAAAAAAAAAAGTGTAATAGGTGTAAAACAACATGTAGGAAACGAATATGAAAAAATAAATGCGCGCTGGCGAACGTGGGGAGAGGGGGTCTGAAGGAGGACCAGGACAATTCACACGATCCGATTTTTTCCCTAAAGAAAATGGATATTCTTCCCAACCACATGGTTCCGGGTTCAGTCCCACTGCGTGGCACCTTGGGCAAATGAATTTTCCGAGTCCTCTCCTCCGCCCCCCCCCGTTCGCCAGCGCGCATTTTTTTTTCCATATTCATTTATTTTTTGTTGTTTTAAACCTATTGCGCTATTTTCTTTTCATTTTTGTGACTGGATCGTATGAATTATCCCAGTCCGCACTCCACCCACCCCTTACAGTAATTGATAAAAAAATGTGTATACTGGGTGTAAAATAATGTGTAGTAAACAAATATGAAGAAAAAAAAAGTTTCGCTGACGAACGGGGAAGTGGTGAGAGGACTTGGAACATTCCCGATGTGAATTTTCCGAGTCATCTCCCCCGCCCCCTCGTTCGCCGGCGCGCAATTTTTTTCATATTCGTTTACTACATGTTGTTTTACACCTATTGCACTATTTTTTTTTTGCTCGGGTCAAACACTGGAGTTTGACGTGAAGTTGATCTGAACAGGATTTGAGCTAGACCGTAAAAAGCAAAAACAAACTTATTTTAATACTACAAATACTGCAAACCGCTAAACATAATGAGAAGGAAACTCAGTTTGAAGTAAATCCATAGGGCAAGTTCTTGCCGTGGCCGAGCGATATACACAACAGTTCAGGGAAATATCATCCCAAGATTCCGAGTTCAATCCCTACTAAAGGTGGCATTTCAAAATAGCTGGAGGATACCTAGGAGTCATGATGTAGGTAGGCCTCAGCTCCTTTAGAGTGTAAGGAACTAACGGGCTGAAGCATTTGCTTGACGAGCAGTTCTTCCTCTGAAGATTTTTCCTGTTGGCTCGACTTATAGTGAGTTTCCACCTATTATGAGTTATTTCGTTTGTCATTCGATGCAGCAAGATGTGAGGGAGATAACTTCGCACTTAGCTTTACAGCGCATGTGCTGTTTATGTTAGTTTGCCATAGTAGTGTGTGTCTGTTGTCAAGGAAGCCAACGATGAAGGTTCGTTGCTGAGTTTGAAACTTTTATATTTTGATTCACTTTAAAATATTACTTTTCGATTCCTTGTCTCATCCCAATTTTTTTCTGGCATCAATTTAGAGAATACAGTTATTTAATTATTTTAGTAGACTTTGTTTTGATTTGGTTATTGGTATATATAATATTTTAAATCGTGATAATAAATAGTGATTTACCTGTTGCTCTTTCTAAACAGACGCAATGAAACTGAACTGCTACAAATGTCCTTTATAATCTTTTATTGTAGTCTAATTTCTAAAACTCTCTCTCTCTTGTTTCTTCCTTCACTTTATACACGGGGATCGTATGTTTGTGTGTGTGTAAAAGAGATTAATAAATCCACTCAGATATCTAGAAAGCACTCAGTGTTAAACGAACTTGGTTAACTATACCAAATAATCAGATACCAAAAAATTCAAATAGAATTAATATCCAAAGTAATTCCTCGTGTATGACAAATAAATCCAAATATCGCTCTGAAGAATTTGAAGAAATCCAGAGTAATTGACAACAAGAATAGAGAAAATCACATCTTTAATTGATGATTATTCCATACATTACCGACGATCGTTTCTATTGTGCCAGCATATTTAGATGTAGAAAATACCAGTCAAATCAATATATCTGAAGATCTATGCTAACACAATGTTATCAAGGTAACCCAAAACGGGTTAGATTCAAAGTGAACTGAAATAATATCTCCAATACATGAACGTATACAAAAATAACGTTGATATATATATATATATATAGATGTACACGAAGATGCTAAGAGAATGAACGAATTAAGATGAAAAAACTAATGCAATTAAAAAAGTTGGTTTCACTATCACCTGTATTTAATACTCAATGTAGGTAATAGTCAACTTATGAAGTACACTTTAATACATACACTCACTCAATGCACACATACATAAGCTGTATTATGCTCATACATATTTCCAATATATTCTGTATTTGCCCTCCTATACTGCTGGACATCACTCTTTCTCCCTTTATTGAAATCCATTATTCTCTTAACATTTCTATCTTGACTATTCATCACTCATGATCTTTCTTAGAAATTATCCTTCTGTATTACTAACCACCACTTCTGTTCCCTCAGGTCACCGATTATTGACATCCATTACGCTATCTAACTGTCAACTATTTCTACAATTCTAACATTCTCTCTCTCTTTTTCTAGCAAACATGTTGACCATAGGCTATTACTGTCTTTTTATCATTTCATCTTGCTCTAACTGTGTCTCTTTATCATTTCTAGTCCTCTCACCACCATTTAGCCTTCTTCCATACAAGCATCCCAACTCTTTCTGTTTCCTTACTCTTACTTCTTTCTTAGTTCATCTTCTGCGATCATCTTCTCTTCTGTCCACTCTTTTAGGTATGATGCTCTGAACAGACAGAGATAATGTTATGTAGAGAGGATTCTATTGGTTTACAGGTTGAAAGGCAAATTCAGTAGAGCTGATGCCATGAATGAATGCACCCAGAGCATTCTGTTAAATAGTTGGCAAACAAGTAGAAACATTGTCTTGTCAAAGACATAGCAATCTCTTATGTGCCAGTGCCATAATAAAATGCTTTCAATATTCTCTGTAAAGTGGTTGGTGTTTGAAAGACTATAGAAACCTTGGTGCCAAAAATAAAGCACCAACAAGACTTAGTTTTCAAACTGTCTAAGAACACAGTGACTCTGAATAAAAACAGACTTACAGGAAGACCAAGCTTTCCTTGTTAAGAGTTGATTTCAGGGCATTGAACATTGCAAAGGAGATGACAAATACAACAAATGTGGAGTTGTGTTGGAAAGGACATATGCAACCCTTTCAAGCATGGAAAAATAGAGAGGGAAATGATGATATAGTGAAGTTCTCATCAGAGGTGTGTGTATCATTTGACCAATCTCAGGGAAGTAAGCAACCAGTCTGTTTATATACTCATCAAATACAGAAGCTACAAAGAACTGGAGCTTCCAATTTGCATACCACAATTGCTTAACACTTTATTTTAATATCAGCAGAGATCTCAGTTCACACAGTGTCAAGGTATAATATAATATATGTAAACTTATGTAGTAAAAATAGTATCATCACATATTTAACTACATAAGTTTACATATATTATATTATACCTTGACACTGTGTGAACTGAGATCTCTGCTGATATTAAAATAAAGTGTTAAGCAATTGTGGTATGCAAATTGGAAGCTCCAGTTCTTTGTAGCTTCTGTATTTGATGAGTATATAAACAGACTGATTGCTTATTTCCTTGAGATTGGTCAAATGATATAGACACCTCTGATGAGAACTTAACAAGGTTTGAAAACTGACTAAGGTTGTTCATAATTTTTTCAATCTATGGAGAAATAGTTAAATTTTCCATGTTTGTAGTTTTACTACATAGGTTAACACAACACACAAACACAAAACCATATATATATATATATTTGTGACCTGATAGCCAGGTCTAATATAATGTAATAGGACATGCAACTGAAAATTCAAGATATACAAACAGTAATACTTCTATTGTAGAGTATATGGTAAGCAAAAAAAACAAGGATATGTGGGAGGGAAAGTGTTTTGATATTTTCTGAGAGTTTACAGCTGTTTCATAATCTACTCACATCCTTAACTTTGATGCAGAGAAATATTTCTATACATACATGTGTATATATATGCCCCTGGACTGGCTTGTGCGGGTGGCACATAAAAGACACCATTTCGAGCGTGGCCGTTTTCGTGCGGGTGACACGTAAAAGCACCCACTACACTCTCTGAGTGGTTGGCGTTAGGAAGGGCATCCAGCTGTAGAAACTCTGCCAAATCAGACTGGAGCCTGGTGTTGCCATCCGGTTTCACCAGTCCTCAGTCAAATCGTCCAACCCATGCTAGCATGGAAAGCGGACGTTAAACGATGATGATGATGATGATGATATACATATAAGCAATACATTCATACAATGATGTACAGAAGAGAGAAGATTATTCTTTAAGCTGCATTATGGAGTAATCCATCTAAGCTCATTCATTTATACATAATGTAGCATGGATAAAATTGGCAAAAATTAGTAACCCAGATTATAATCAAAACAAGCCAAACAGCTATTAATGTCAAGGGGAGACCTGCATGGAGTAGGTAATGATGGCAGTGATAAACAAAATCAAGCGAATTTTAAAGGGAATGTATGTGTCAACAGTTGGGGTAGGAATAGTCCTGACAGATACTCAGATTACAAAAACTATGAGCACTAAAACATACATGCTTGAAAACCTACAAAATGGTCAGCTTACCAATGTGTACTGGCACTGACTGACAGGAGAACTATTACCTTGTTTGGAAACAGGTGAGTGTTGGCTACAGAAAGGGTATCTGGTTGTAGAAAATGTGCGTCATTGATTTATATCTGACCCATGACAACATGGTAAGTTGATGTTGAACCAATGATCATGCATTTTGAGGACATTAGCATCAATGGTTACAGGTTTTCAACAGGCCAGTCATGGATGTGATATGAAGACTTGTTTGCTGAATTTCTAGTGATAAGGAATGTCTATAACTTGGGTGCTATAAATGCCACACTGGTTTATGTGCTTTCTTGCTGATGCGAATATTTTTCTCAATTTTATAGATACATATGATGGGCTTACACATAATTTCTCTCTACCAAATTTTGTTTATTGGTTCATCAGCTGTGGTGGATGACATTTTCATAAAATGCTATAGAATGACTTAACCCAAAACTGCCTGTTTGTGAAGCAAACTTTTTAACCTCACAGCCATGCCTGCACAATATATTACATGAAGATGACATTTTCAAGGTACCTGTAGTCATCTTGATGTAGCCCTTCTCTTCAATATGTACTTATTGAGGGATTTGAACTCAGTCTACACATTAATGAATTGTTAATATTACAGTGTTCAAGGGCACTGGATTGGCAAAATTCCTTTCAATATTTAGTTAGGACTCTTTATATTCTGTGTTCAAATCTCAAGGAAGTTAACTTTACCTTTCATTCCCCCAGGATTGATTAAATAAAGATATCATCAGTTAGATACTGGGGTTAATGTTAACAATTAACAAGATCCCCCCCCCCACCTCACAAAATTTCAGGCCTTGTTCCCTTATTTGAAACACTTACACAGTGCTCAGTACCTACTTAGGATACGTATGAAGAACATCATGGAATGAGTAATTGATATAGAGAGAAATGCCAGTAACAAGATACTACAAGACCAATCTACTCTGGATTTGGTATTGTATTCTGTTTTCTTTATTGTTAGATATAGTTAGTAGTATTACATTATTTTCAATTTAATCATGAGTTTTTGTTTTTCCTTTTGCTTTTTTTGCAGGATTTATTTTCTATACCAAAAGAACAAACTGGAAACGGGCCCATCCAATTTTGCTGGCAGAGAGTTAATGGAAACTACCTAGTTATTGCTGGGTATATGTTCAAATTTTCCTTCTTTATAAATTTTAGTTACAATTTTACAAAAGCACATTGAAAACAATAATAAATAAATCATTATTTGCATAGTGAATAAATAACAATCTATTATCAGTTGGCAGATTTCAGCATGGCACAGTAAACAGTTTGTTTGCTTGAATTATAAACAAAGCCATTGGTGATTTTCAGATGCATTTATTTGGGCACTTCTGGCTGATGAGACACAACATGCTGAAATACCAGTGTCCTGGAATCTCTTGCACTGATGAATCAAATGTTTTATGAACACATAGTCATCATAAAGGAAGAGCAGTTCTGTGACAAACACAACAGCTGTTAGCATGTTTGCATTTGAATCTGCTGGAATGTATCAAAAGAATGAATATGCAAGTTATCAAATAACATAAATGTTGGCTGTAAAATAGTTTCTGAAAAAAAGTTGTTTAATGACATCGTGATCAAGCAGCCTAATAGCAACATTATTAACTTTAAGATATATATTAAATTTTCTGTTGGTTAGACTTTAAGCTTAGCTTATGAATACTTTTAGAGGTCTTTGATGAGTTATTGCTAATAAGAATATAATTTTTTAGACTCTTAACTCTAATGTTTAAAATTAAATCATTTTTCAGTATTTACATCTACATTCTGTTAAGTGGTTGTCATTAGGAAGGCCATCCAACTGTAGAAACTGTGCCAAAGCAGGCACAGAACATAGCAGAGCCCTCTGGCTTGTCTGATCTTTCAAGCATGGTAAAAAAAAGGGTGTTAAATGATGATGGCAATGACTTTTTGATTGGTTTTGATCTCTGACTGTCATTGAGTGTCTTATTCCTGGATATATATGTTATACTGGACTGGATTTAAATTAGCAACATTTCATTTTGAAACGAATGACTATAATGCTTTTATCCACTGTGTTACTGGCACACTGACCAAAGATGAGGGTAATAGTCTTTGAATAACTTGTTTTGACAAGAGTATTGGTGACTTGCATTAAAAAATATATAAACAAATAGTACTCGTTAGGCATTCATTGGAGAGTAAAGAGACAGTAACATATCCAGGCTGTCACACTGCACTCATTAACCAATCTGTTCCTGTCAAGCCTTCTCCAAACTCGTCTTCCTAACACCCATTCCTCCGCTCTTCTCATGGCAGCACTATCTATGCAGCTGCTGTAGAAATGTACATATTTCATCCCCCTTTTGTGCTACCAGTTATCCTTCTTTTTGGAATTATTTCCTTTGTCACCTATTCCCTATTCTGAAAATCATCCCTTACTACTGTATTTTCCACTGAACACCCTCTCATATCTGCCATTATAGTCCATCACTCATCTTCACTTGTCACTCACTACATTCACCCCTCCAAACCTCTGATCTTAGTCTGTATCACTATGCACCTCTGTCTCACTCCCCCACTCTTCATATCATCACTCTATTTTCTTTCATCTTCCTTCCAAACTGAGAGTGCCATTGACTATGCTTCCACTCATGTTCACCATTCACTGCATTTACCTCTATCCCTATCTCTATCTCTCACTCTTCTTTTACATTCTTGTGAACTTAACCCTCCACCTTTCCTGATCTTCTGTTCCTGTTCTCTCTTATATTCAAGTTGATGGATGATGAATCCATGTAGAAATATGTATCTTACCTATTTCTATGTAATCTAGGATAAGTCTCTCAGTAAATTTTGGCTTGTGTAAAAAAAACATATCTGTGTCTGGGTATTACTTTCTTACATGTGTAAAATTTGAATTTGCCAAGATTCTCTGAATTATTTCTACAAAATCTGATGTTTTTGTTTTTCAGTGTAGATCAAGTTGTACGGATATATGATCGACATGGCGTGCTAAAGAATTCCATAAATCTACAAGGGTAAGAATTACTTTTCTTTTTGAATTTTTTTCTTTTTTTGCTCCCCTTCTGTCAATCTGAGTTACTCTATTTGATATAAAAAACAGTTCTTAAAATTTAAGTTTTTGTGCCTTTAAGAATGGCAATTTCTGGTTTTGGACAGAACCAAACAAGATCCTTACTGAAAGAAGTGACAAGTGTGTTGGAAGGTTATGAAAGAAAGAAATCAAATTCCAACACAGTTCTAATGTCTTTAAAAATGTCTTGCCTGGAACATTAGTTAAAACTCACTTGCATGCAAACTTATTTTACCAATTTTATTTGATCTAATACTTTTGGATTGTGGAAAATAATTATTTCTTGAAGAGAAGGATTAGATTAGTGGAATTGTCATGGAAATTAATCAAGAGATTAGTACAACAAATGCAATGTAGTTAAAATTGTCAGCTTGTTAATTTTTCCGTCAGTATGTGGGATCACAATTGCTACAAAACATCTGTTGATTTTGAAATAGGGTTTTGAAAGAATCCTTTATGTTTATAATTATTATTATGATGTATTTTCAGTAATTTCATGCCAGTTTTCCAATGTACAACCAGGTACCTCTGAGGTTTTGAGGTTTTTTTACAGTATTATTTTTTGGGGTATAATACACTATATTGTGAGGGTTTCTTTTGTAATGTGAGTGTATGTGCTTGACAGACTGCCAGTGTTCTGCGAGAGAAGTTAGGCGAAAGAAGAGTTTGTTGCTGTGTGCAAGAGAGGAGACTGTTCTAGTTTGGTCAAGTGCTGCAGATGAATGCTGACAGCTCCATAAAGAAGTGTTGATCTCTCAATGTGGATGGAACATGCGGAAGTGGGAGACTCAGGAAGACATGGGATGAAGTACTGAAGAACGACCTCAGGAAGCTGAACCTTTCAGGTGAGATGACAAAGGACCGAGATATCTGGCGCCTAACCATACTCAAGAAGACCCATACCCTGCAGCAGAATAGCGAAGACCTTTCCTTCTGGTTGTGTAAAGCACTTGTGGTGGTGCCATTTAAAAGGGGCTGTGTAGTGACACGTAGAAGCACCTGTGAGGCGACTCATAAAAGTGCCTGTGTGGTGTCACGTAAAAGCATTCAGTGGTTGGCATTAGGAAGGGCATTCAGCTGTAGAAACCATGCCAAATCAGACTGGAGTCTGATGCAGCCCCTCAACTTGCCAGCTCTGGTCACACTATCCAACCCATGCTATCATGGACAACGGACGTTAAATAATGATGATGATAATGATGATGATGTTCCCTGTGTTGCTCATTTTTTATGAACAATGTTTCAGTATTGTTATTTGTGTACAATATGTACTGTCAGTTGTTGAACTGAGTCATGTTTAGGAATATTTTTTGGGATTGTGTGCCAAATTATGATATGTGGAGTTGTACTGATACTTTTTTCATGATGTTTTACATCATACACATTGCATCAGTTATTATTTGTATCATTGTTACTCTTACACACCGCATATGGCTTACTTCTATTTTGAGGTCCTTGTATTTTTGTAGCTTTTCAAATTAATTCCATTGGCCGAATAACTGTCTCCTTTCAGAAATACCCTATGAAATTAAAATTTAATGACTCATTTGGGTTTTTTTTCTACCACCAAAGCTTCCAGTCTTGTCATCATTTATTTATCATCTCTCTTTCAAACTGTATACATGCTCTACTACACAAATTCAATGAAAGATCTGATTGTGATGCACCATATAATTTTTCTGTTAGCCCTAAAAAACTTCACTCAGATTTCTTGTTGCTTTCTGACTCTGTCTGTGATTCATTAGTGTATTAAGTTTGTCTGTTGTACCAGTTCTTGCCTGATGCTTGTTTATCCAATTCCTATGAGAGTGTGTTATTCGAGTCATGCTATTAAAATGAAAACTCCTTTCTTAATATGAAGGCTGTACCTAGGATTGTTATTTTTTGGGCTGTGCTGATTTTGCACTCTGATATAGTTTTTATGTTTTTGTTCATATATTTTTCCAACATACACAATGATCCAATTATTATTGGTACTATTTTCCCTTTCATAAACCATATCCTGCTTATTTCAATTTCAAGATCCTTGTATTTTTGCACATAATGACCTCCTTCCAAGCAATATTTTGTTCAGGAAAAGCAGATGTTTATCAAAAATTCAAATAGTTTTGTTCCAAACTTCAATAATTATATCTGAATCGTTTGTCTTCATCTCCTTGTCAATCTGGACAGACATGTTCCACATAACTGCGACCAAATTATCATCATGTACCATTTTTGGCACATGTTTATGCCACTTCTTAACTGTTTTCACTAGTATTTACATAATTATCCAAATAACTATACAACAAATCAATCTAATTAACATACCACAGACAAATCTTTAACAGTGATGTTGGATAGTGAATATAACTGCTGATTCAACATGTCAGAGCAGATAGAAATGATACAGTTAATTGTCTCATTGTACTGATTACATTAGCCTGCACTTAATGTTAGCTTCTTGTTTCACTATTTTCTTATTGTTGTTTGTGGTTAGACATTCATCCTGTACATCTAAAATCAGACTTTCTGATTCTGATTTTAGCTCAGAGCTTTTGAGCTGTTGTTAGCCTTTACTCTGGCTTACTTCTTCCTTTCTGTTGGGGCTTTCAGTGTATCAGCTATGGAGTGTTTTTTTCCTCTCCATTTTTATTTTAGCATATTTTGGAATTCTGTTTTGATTTTGTGTTTTGTTATTTTTAGTAATTTTTGTTGTTTTATCCTTATCTAAATCTATTTTTTTGTTCAGTTAGCCTTCAGCATATACTTCATTATTTATATATATATATATATATATGTATATATAATATATATATATATATATATATATATATATATATATATATATATATATATATATATATATATCATGCTAGCATGGAAGGCAGACGTTAAACAATGATGATGATGATGATGATGATGATGATGATGATGATAAATATATATATATGTATATATATGTATATATATAATTGCACTTGTCAGTTTGTCTTAAGTATTTTTTCATTTTCTACTGTTTTTACTTTTTAACAGTGGTAAAACTGTTCATTTAAATATAGTAAGCCTAAATGTAGAATTTTGACTAACAGTACAAAATACACTGGAGTCTGAGAACTGTAACTGGCCATGTTGCTTGGATGTTGTTTAATCCCAAGTCATTTCTGGGATGTTTTTCTAACATATATATGTTATATATATATGTATGTATGTGCGTGTATATGTTTGTGTGTCTGTGTTTGTCTTCCCCAGCATCGCTTGACAACCGATGCTGGTGTGTTTACGTCCCCATAACTTAGCGGTTTGGCAAAAAGACCGATAGAATAAGTACTAGGCTTACAAAGAATAAGTCCTAGGGTTGATTTGCTCGACTATAAAGGCGGTGCTCTAGCATGGCCACAGTCAAATGACTGAAACGAGTAAAAGAGTAACATCTGAAAGCTGAAGGCCAACAGACGTAGCCTTACACTATCTGTTCACTGTGCTTCTTTCGCAAAAGTACTCAACTCTCGGTGGCTCACTCCGATGGAAATACAAAATGTATCTGTGAATTGAAGATAGTTTGATCACAGCACACCTGACACAGCATTTGGCAGAAGGTTACACATGTATTTCTTGTTACATTTATCTTATTCCTTACTTTGCTTTGATAAAGGATCTGCCTGAAATGTCAATCTGCCGACTGACGTTTATAGCATACATTTAACCCATTAGCATTTAAACCGGCCATATCCAGCCCGAATATTCTACCCATTTTATGTTCAAACTGGTCAGATCCAGCTTCTCACACCTGTCTGACCATGTCATTCTTTAAATAAACAATCACATCATCAAAATCTCGAAGCTATGAAGAAATACATGATGAACTCAGAAGAATGTGAACGAATATGTATTACATTTGACAGAATCATCATCATCATCATCATCATCATTATCATCATTTAATGTCTGTTGTCCATGCTGGCATGGGTTGAATGGTTTGACCAGAGCTGACAAACTGGAATGCTGCACCAGATTCCAGTCTGATTTGGTATGGTTTCTATGGCTGGATGCCCTTCCTAATGCCAATCACTCCAAGAGTGTTATGGGTGCTTTTATGTGCCACTGGCATGGGTGCCATTTGCATGACACCAGTATCTGCTACAGCTGCAATTTTACTTGGCTTGATGAATCTTCTTCTCAAGCACCAGGTAATGCCAAAGGTCTTGGTCCTTCGTCATTGCCTCTGTGAGATCCAACACTTGCTGAATGATAAAGGATTATAGCCTAGTGAATAGTGTACTATTGACTGGGTACAGTTTTTTATGTTATTTTTTTGTTTAAATTTTAGTTCATCAGTTTTTGAATTTTTGTCTACCTGTTGCAACTTTTCACTTTATCTGTCTCTTATTTTCCCTCCTTCTATTTGTGCTATTTCACCTATCAAGTAAGCATCTCAACCTGGACTCAGTCAAAACCAGCAAGGAAGAATCTCATGGTTGCTTGACCTGCTAGAAATAGCAGCCATCAAATTTCTATCAAATCACGCCTTGCTATCTTTAAAAAAGGATAAAGAAGAACATATTTGATAATGTAGTCATCGTCATGATAATGGGGATCACCACCACTGCCACCACTGCCGCTGCCATCGCCACCACTGCCGCTGCCATCGCCACCACTGCCGCTGCCATCGCCACCACTGCCGCTGCCATCGCCACCACTGCCGCTGCCATCGCCACCACTGCCGCTGCCATCGCCACCACTGCCGCTGCCATCGCCACCACTGCCGCTGCCATCGCCACCACTGCCGCTGCCATCGCCACCACTGCCGCTGCCATCGCCACCACTGCTGCTGCCATCGCCACCATCATTTAATGTCCTTTTTCCCTATTTGCATGAGTTGAACAGTTTGGCAGGAGCTGGCAAGCTGGGGGGCTGCACCGGGCTCCAGTTGTCTGTTTTGGCATAATTTCAATGGTTGGATGTCCTTCATAATGCTAACCACTTTACAGAGTGTACTGGATGCTATTTAAGTAGTGCCAGCATGGGTGCTAGTTACGTGATACTGGCATGGATGCCTTTTACATGGCGCCAACAGGGGTGCTTTTTTATGTGGCACTGACATGAGTGCTGTTTTTGTGGTACTTGCATCAGTGCTGATGATCATAACATGAATGTCTTTCAATATAGGTCTGCTCAATCAGGGCTGACTTAGAGGCGAAACAACAACAATCTGGTTTGAATTCTCTCTTGATGCAAATTCATTTTACTTATGCTGCAGATGACTTTGAAAGAGGCATGAGAATGTTACAACTTCCCAGTTTTCCTCTTCTTCATAAAATATATAAATAAACAAATAGACCCTAAAAACAAAATGCAATTGTTTTATTCTATTCTCGATTAAACTGTTACATTTTTTAATTTGATTTTCAGCCAGTGTACTGGAATGGATTGGGATCATGATGGAGATGTTCTTGCCATAATATGTGATAAAGTCAGCACAGTATATCTGTGGATGTCTCACTCCAATGAGATTAGGAATATTGACAGTGGTATGAAGTAAGTATTCATATTAGTGTAAGTATTCATATTAGTGTGTAGACACATACATACTCATATACAAAATGTGTCGTGGTGGTGGTGGTACAAAATATCCTTTACTATCTCATACGTAAGGAAGGTGCAAACACATGCACACTCACAGACACATACACACTCATATACAAAATGTGTTGTGATGGTGGTAGTATAAAATGTCCTTTACTATGTCATATGTATCAAACACACACACACACACATACACGCAGACACATACACACTCATATATAAAATGTGTCGTGGTGGTGGTGGTATAAAATGTCCTTTACTATGTCGTAAGGAAAGCACATACACACTCACAGACACATACTCATATACAAAATGTGTCATTGTTGTTGTCATAGTATAAAATGTCCTTTACTATCTCATACATAACGAAGCACAAACACACACACACTCACAGACACATACACATTATATCCAAAATGTGTCATCATCGTTGTGGTGCTGGTATAAAATATCCTTTACTATGTCATACACATCGAACACGCAAACATACACACACTCACAGACACATACACACTCATACAAAATGTGTCATTTTCGATGTATAAAATGTCCTTTACTATTTCGTACATAAGGAAGGCGCAAACACACACACACTCACAGGCACATATACACTCATATACAAAATGTGTTGTCGTTGTTGTGGTGGTGGTAAAAAATGTCCTTTACCATGTCGCATGTAAGGAAGGTGCAAACACACACACATACACACTCATATACAAAATGTGTCATTGTCATGGTATAAAATGTCCTTTACTATCTTGTACATAATGAACGTGCAAACACACACACACTCACAGATACATACATACTCATATACAAAACGTATATAAAATGTCCTTTACTATAGTTGACTTTTAGATAAAATGTTATATTGTTTTAATCCAAATGAAAATAAAAATTACATGTTGACACTTGCAGGGTTTAATACTATTACTTTGTAAAATTTGATTTGATTTGGTGGAGCTGTTTGAGAATGCATAGGGAACAGACAGACAAAGAATTTTATATATACATATACTAGCTGACGTACCCAGTAATTCCTGAGAAAGCAAAAATTGATGATAATTTATTTTTAAAGCTTGGTAGCAACCCCTAATTTTCTCTTTTTCAACCCCAAATTTCGCATACAATGCTTTCTTAGGAATATGAATAAAATAGGAGGGTGTCTCCCTGAAAATTGAAAACAAAAAATTTTTGATCCCTTTTTTGCATCACCCTAATATATGCATGTATGTATGTATGTATGTATGTATGTATGTATGCATGCAAGCATGCATTGCATGTATGTATATTGGTGTAAGATACAAGCATCATGGAGAAAACAGAAAAACTGGTACTTTATGAAGTCCTTGAGATAGTTTTTTGCACTGAGTTACAGATATTCCTTTGTTATACTTACCAACAGAAATGCTATAAACCAATAATCATCCTTTTGGATATCTGAAACTAGTGATGGCATTGTTAAATATTTCATCATGTCTACCTATGAGAAAACATTACGTTGCTTGAAAACAAGTAAGGATTTGAAACACAAAGGACAGCCAGCTGAGAAAAATGTACTCCAACAAATTGCACCTAAGCCATGCAAGCATGGAAAAGTGAAATTTCAATGATGATCAACACCATAGTTTTTCATCTTTATACTTTCATTGTCTGTCTTACATTTTTAATTAATATTTATGTTCTTTATTTTTCAGAGACCCACTAACATTCTTAGGCTGGTCAAAGAAAGGTCAACTACTAGCAATTGGCACCACGAAAGGCAATTTATTATTGTACAATCACCACACATCAAAGTAATACATCTGTTATTTTGTCATACATTTGCAGGGTTGTTGTTAGCTGTGTTTATAACTGGGCAACTGTCTGTAGGGTTCGTGGGTTACATCTAGAGATGATACAGCTTCCACTCACACAATCACACGTACAGACATATTCAGACACCCTCCCCACAAGCATTCATTTGTTTCTAGTTGACCATCATCTCCTTTTATGCGAATTTTGACTATATCTAATCCTTGACAGTTGTTGATGGGACATATGAATATTTGCTTGAGAGGTAGAATTAATATATTTCTTGTTATTTTGTGAAACATTTGTAAGGTTGTGAAATCAAAATTAAGTATGGATTCTTAGAGTTTCTTATTTCTTTACTGCCCACAAGGGGCTACACACAGAGGGGACAAACAAGGACAGACAAAGGATTAAGTTGATTATATCGACCCCAGTGCGTAACTGGTACTTATTTAATCGACCCTGAAAGGATGAAAGGCAAAGTCAACCTCAGCGGAATTTGAACTCAGAACGTAGCGGCAGATGAAATACCGCTAAGCATTTCGCCCGGCGTGCTAACGTTTCTGCCAGCTTGCTGCCTTATGGATTCTAAGAGTTTCTGTTAAGCAAAATTTCTGTTTGAAATTTCATATCTCTTTTAATACTTTAGCATTAGCATTCAGATTACTCTGTCAAATGTAATGCTTATTTATTTACATTGTTTTGAATTAATTACATATTACCTCATAACTTCGAAATTTCAATGGTGTGATTGTTTATTTTTGGAATAGCGTTGTAGGGGAGGTGTGAGAGGCTAGATCTGGCCAGTTTGAACATAAAACAGATAGAGTATTTGGGCCTGATATGGCCGGTTTAAATGCTAAGGGGTTAATGGATAAAAAGAGAAAAAAAAATTGAACAAGATATTTTATCATTACATTTCATTTTATTTTCATTGTTTATATCTTTATTTCCTTATGTTTTGTTATTTCAGAAAATTACCCATCTTAGGTAAACATTCTAAGAAAATAACAAGTGGGGCATGGAGTTCTGAGAATTTATTAGCTCTGGTTAGTGAGGACAAATATTTGACCATTAGCAATTCTGAGGGAGATACATTGCGGCAGTCTCAGCTTGGAGGTGAACCTACTGCTATACAGTTTTCAGAAATGAAAACTGATGAACGAAGTGCAATGACTGAAGATACAGTAAGTTTATAATGCTTATGAATATTGGTTATTGATTTTTGTATAGGCACAAGCATAGCTGTGTAGTTAAGAAGTTCACTTCCCAACCACGTAGTTTCAAGTTCGGTTCCTCTGTATGCATGACCCTTGAGTATCTTCAGGTCAATGAAAACCTTGTTGAGTGATTTAGTAGATGGAAACTGAAAGCAACCAACAAGAAGGCCTTTTCATGGTTATATGGCCTGCTACATTCTGCTGTCTTAAAAAGGAAAGGGCACAATGAATAATTCAGTACTGCCTTCGAAACGCGGAGTAGATGGAACAGGGACAACTGAAGAAGGGAAATATTCTTTATGTTGCATGTCTCGTTTTCCTGTTTGTTTTTTCGTTGTTTGAAAAAAAGTTCGTTTTCTGTCTTCGTCTTTATGTTTTCGCTTTTCATTGTGTTTAACGTTTTTTGTGATGTCCTGTACCCATATATACATGTATGTATACATATAGATGTAGGTATGTACATATATGTATGGATATATGCATATATTTATATATTATTTATGTTTTATATATATATAGATTCAGATGAATATGGTACTCAAGTTGAGGCGCCAGAATTTAGTACAGCATTATCCATACAATTTCAAAATAAGGTGATTAAAATCAAAATAAGCAACAAGGATATCCAGAGGATATCCTCTGGATATCTTTGTTGCTTATTTTGACTATATATATATATATATATATAAAAATCTGAACATATAACATAGGAGGGTCATACCAGGAATAAATACCTTTGATCATAGATCTGCTTAAACCATACATTTAACAGTAAAAATGTTCTTTTCAACCATAAACCATTTAAATTCTGGCACTAGTTACATCAAGGTCAACTAAAATGTTGAACTTTGAGTGCCTTAATGAACTGCTCTTTTTATAAAGGTCACAAGAAAAAGTGTTGTATCATTGCTGAGTCAATTTAGAGACAGCAATATTTTATTAATTACTGTATTAATAACTATTCTTTTGACCATATTTCAGGTGAGCATTGTCATCTCTCAGCGTTATCTGCTGCTTTACAATATCAACAATCCAGACAACCCCATCGAATTGAGGTTCAACAAATCTTACGGATCCATTATGGCATATTGTTGGTAGGTTGGTTTTAATAATTATTTAGTTATGAGCTTTACTTGATCTTTCAAGTTCCCATTCTTGATGTAGTTACTGTTTTGATATCGAGTGAAAGATTAAGACTAAACAGTAACGTATTTCAGAACTTGGAATCATAATTGTGGCCGATGTCAGTGTCATGTAACAAGCACTTGCGACAGTGACACATAAAAGCATCCATGCCAGTGACATATAAAAACACCTGCACTGGTGGCACATAAAAAGTACCCATTACACTCTTGGAGTGATTGGCGTTAGTAAGGGTGTCCAGCTGTAGAAACCATGCCAAATCAGACTGGAATTGGGTACAGCTCTCTGGCTTACCAGTACT
>NC_142928.1:162828062-162850562 GCF_046866305.1 Octopus bimaculoides
TATTATCATCACATAATTATTTCTCATTAGCATTTTACTATTCTCTGTATTAGCTATCTTAATATGATACTAACTTTGTTAACACTAACTTAACTGTTCTGGTAATGTCAAGCATAACAAGGTGTCCTGTCTTATTCAATGTTTGCAACAAGAAATAACTTCTTTTATCTAAATATGATTGAATCTACTGTTAAAAATTTCAATGTATAATTGTCCTCTGTCTTATTTATTTTCTGTTCATTTTCGTCTTCAGTATTCGCATTCACGAGATGAATGACTCTCAGGAAATCTATGCTATAATTCAACTTGAAGAAGATTATACTGTTGACAAAATGATGTGGACTGAGGATGGTCAATTGATGGCAGTTTCATCTTTATATGGTCATCTGCAGGTTTTTTTGACTAAATTACCCATGCTAGCTGTCACTTACCAAACCCGAATTGCTAACTTAACATCATTGCTTGAAGTCACAGTTCAGGATAATATCAATAATGTGAGTGTTTATTACAAGGGCGAGTCAAAAAGTAATGCCATTTTGTTTAGGACAGGTATAATTACCAACACAAGAACATGTATCATACATCAAAATGAAGCTGGTCCTCTGTAGATCACATATCTACTTCTCAACATAGTCACTGTTTCTCTCAGTAGCAATGTTCCACCTTCGAATGAGAGTATGTATCCCTGTCCCTAAAATTCTGTTGACTGTTCTTTGAGCCACTTCTTCACTACAGTTTTCACTTCCTCCTCACTGGAATAATGTTTGCCTCTCAAACCCTCTTTCATGGGGGCCAAAGAAATGATAGTCCAGTGACAATAATAGTCCAGTGACAATGATAGTCCAGTGACAATGATAGTCCAGTGACAAGGAAGTGAAAACTGTAGTGAAGAAGTGACTCAAAGAACAGTCAACAGAATTTTACGAGGCAGGGATACATGCTCTCATTCGAAGGTGGAACATTACTATTGAGAGAAACGGTGACTATGTTGAGAAGTAGGGATGTAATCCACAGAGGACCAGCTTCATTTTGATGTATGATACATGTTCCTGTGTTGGTAATTAAACAAAATGGCATTACTTTTTGACTCACCCTCGTATTATTAATCAGTTGAGTGATAAATAAAATATCTTGCAGTATTTAATCGTATTCTCTTAGAAGTTGTGTTCAAATCTTGCATAAATTGACTTCACTTTCATCCTTCTGAGGTCCATATATAATCACTTTAATTGACTATATATCCTAAAAATCTATGTAATCATTATTATTGCTACCATTAAGTGGATAGTAGTGGATGATAGAATATGTAGAGTACTGGACGTTGTTTTACAAAATTTAGTTATCTCCCCTAATATTATTTACTAATTTTATTACATACTTAAAAATAAGTTATAAATTACACTGAAATCTGAACTTTAATCTCATTGAAATAATAAGAATAACTGAAATACATTCGACACAATTTGACATTGATTATTTGTAAACAGAAGTTGTTGACTACTTTTGTTTTAACATATCACGAAAACAGAAGCTTTCAGAATTCTTTATTATCAAATCAAATGTTTCTTTCTCTCCAACACTGTCTGTCTTCACAGCTTCAGTATTGTATTTGTTTGTTTCATTGAAGAGAGAAAACATTTGCATGTGTTTCATAGCTTTTTGTATTAGCTTTCCGTTGTTCTCTATGAAATATTTGTTTAGTCCTTTACTAGATATTTTATAATTGCTGTGTTTTTGTTGATCTGTAATTGTTGATCTTTACAGCAATATGAGCTTTTTCAGTATCCCTTCTGCTCTTCTGCAAATACGTTGTTATTGTCTATATGTTCGTTCATTTATTTCCTTTGATATCATTACAGTTTAGATTTAGTAGGCTGAATGAATGCAGGATATTGCTCTGCAATCTTAAGGATTTGTTGTTTCTTTAGTCTTTAAGGTCCTTTGATTCCAGGTTTTGCTTCCAAACCCAAAACTTCTCTAATTCTGCTTCAAATTCTGCAATAAGAGCAAGATCATCAACATATAGTAGTTCCCATGGGCATTCAGTTTTGAATTCATTTGTTATAGCCTGGAGAACTGTGATGAATAAGAGTGAACTAAGAACTGATCCCTGGTGTACTCCAATTTGTTAAATTCATCACTGTATTCAAGGCCAACTCTCACCTTATTGACAGCTTCACTGTACATAACTTGAAAAGCTTTAACAAGCCACTCCTCTGTTCTTAGCTTGAAAACTTTCTCCAAGTCGACAAAGGCTAAGTACAATGGCTTACTTTTGGCCAAATACTTTTCTTGCAACTGTCTCACTATGAAGATGGCATCTGTAGTACTTCTCCTTAGAACAAAACCAAACTGCATCTCATCTAGTTTAATTTAATTATATCACTAATTAGTTGAGATATAACCCTTTCTGTAATTTTCATGACCTGGTCCAGCAGTTTGATACCTCTGTAGTGTCCATCTTGCAAAAATGTTATGCCCATCCCAACGTTGATATGTTAACATTCAGAACTATTATTATAACTCTAAGCCACATAATATCATAGATTAATGTTCCAAGCTATCTATTATCATATAAACTTAGGAGCATATGAAAAAAATCATACTATTCTATTCTACATACTAACATGAAACATAGGAAAATTCATAAGTTCCTGCAGGACAATTTAGATTAGTACGAATTCTGTTTTATGTTAGTATGTAGAATAGAACAGTATGATATATATATATGATGTATATAATCATTTAACATCCACTTTCCATGCTTGCATAGTCAGACAGTATTTATTGAGGTAGATTTTCTATAGCCAGATGCCCTTCCTGTTACCAACTACTCTCACTCATATAATATGAGAGCAGAATAAAACAGATTTAGTCAAACTCTTTATTGTACCATCATAAATTGCATGATCTTTACACAAGTTTCATGAAAAATTAACAGCATGTTGTGCAGTAATCATTACATAGATGGTCACATAATCACCTTGAAATGCCAGATCTTCAGAAGAAGCTACTAATTTAATCCATTGATATTTACCAACTCCAGTTGGTAAACAGAGCTAAATGAGAACTGTGTGTAAATTAAGTAGAACATTTGATATATAACAATTAAGTAAAGGAATTTTATTATTATTTTATTAGTGAGATAAAGATAGAAAGAAAAAAAGGATGAATAACAACTGTAGTCAGCATACAATGGAATAAAGAAATTTGACATGTAAACCATTGTAGATAAATAAAACTTCGAGTTAATCATGATAAATAGCTAAGAATTTAGTAGTAGATAAAAAAAAGTTGGACAGTACATACTCACTCATACACACTCACACCTATATGTACATATAATTTTTTATTCCCTTATACCTACCATCATATATATACATTTAAGCATACACATAGTATACATATATAAGGACTTTTATTAATTTTATTCTTAAATCCTCTGCTAGTTACACTGCTAATGTGGTTGGTAATATTAGATCTGATTATATTAGCATTATCATTTCCTTGTTCAGTTGCAATATTTTTATATTTAGAAGATTGATTAAAGGGTTGTGTAGCAGATTTATGTTTTGTATGCTTATGTGTAAAAATTACTTTAAAATTAGAATTATTTTGTATCAGATGTAATACATTGCATCTTTTCTTCAAAATAAACTTTTCAATAGAGGTGCAGGAGTGGCTGTGTGGTAAGTAGCTTGCTTACCAACCACATGGTTCTGGGTCCAGTCCCACTGCGTGGCACCTTGGGCAAGTGTCTTCTACTATAGCCTTGGGCCAACCAAAACCTTGTGAGTGGATTTGGTATACGGAAACTGAAAGAAGCCCGTCGTATATATGTATGTATATATATATCATCATCATCGTTTAACGTCCGCTTTCCATGCTAGCATGGGTTGGACGATTTGACTGAGGACTGGTGAAACCGGATGGCAACACCAGGCTCCAGTCTGATTTGGCAGAGTTTCTACAGCTGGATGCCCTTCCTAACGCCAACCACTCAGAGAGTGTAGTGGGTGCTTTTACGTGTCACCCGCACGAAAACGGCCACGCTCGAAATGGTGTCTTTTATGTGCCACCCGCACAAGCCAGTCCAGGGGCACTGGCAACGATCTCGCTCGAAAATCCTACAGGAGCCAGTCAGGCGGTACTGGCAACGGCCACGCTCAAAATGGTGCATCTCATGTGCCACCCGCACAAGAACCAGTCCAGGGGCACTGGCAACGATCTTACTTGGCTTGCCGGGTCTTCTCACGCACAGCCCATTTCCAAAGGTCTCGGTCCGTAGTCATCGCCTCGGTGAGGCCCAATGTACGAAGGTCTTGCCTCACCACCTCAGCCCAGGTCTTCCTGGGCCTACCTCTTCCACGGGTTCCCTCAACTGTTAGGGTGTGGCACTTTTTCACGCAGCTATCCTCCTCCATTCTCACCACATGTCCATACCAGCGCAATCGTCTCTCTTGCACGCCACAACTGATGCTTCTAATGTTCAGCTTTTCTCTCAAGATACTTACACTCTGACGGGTATTCACATTGACATTACACATCCAACGGAGCATACTGGCTTCATTCCTTGCAAGCTTACGTATGTCCTCAGCAGTTACAGCCCATGTTTCACTGCCATGTAGCATGGTTGTTCGTACGCATGCGTCATACAGTCTGCCTTTTACTCTGAGTGAGAGTCCCTTTGTCGCCAGCAGGGGTAAGAGCTCTCTAAACTTTGCCCAGGCTATTCTTATTCTAGCAGCTACACTTTCAGCGCACCCACCCCCACTACTAACTTGGTCGCCCAGATAGCGGAAGCTATCGACTACCTCTGGTTTTTCACCCTGGAATGAGATAGAAGTTGTTTCCTGTTTGTTTGCAGTCTTTATTGCACCTGAACATCTGCCACAAACAAAAACTAACTTGCTAGTTAACCTGCCTTTGATGTTGCTGCACCTCTTATGTGTCCATAGCTTGCACCGGGTACATCTTATAGAGTTACTACCTACTCCTTTTCTACATACTGAGCAGGGCCATCTACCTGAAGGGGTTTGTGTTTTATCTACCTTCCTACTTATTAGGATTTTGGTTTTAGCTAGGTTGACTCTAAGGCCCTTCAATTCTAGACCTTGCTTCCACACCTGAAACTTCTCCTCTAGTTCTGATAGTGACTCCGCAATTAGGGCAAGGTCATCAGCATAGAGGAGCTCCCAGGGGCAACCTGTCTTGAACTCCTCTGTGATTGCCTGGAGGACTATGGTAAATAATAGGGGGCTGAGGACGGAACCTTGGTGGACCCCTACCTCTACCCGGAATTCATTGCTGTACTCATTTCCAACCCTCACCTTACTGGCCGCATCTCTGTACATGGCTCGCACAGCTCTCACTAGCCATTCTTCTATCCCAAGTTTCCTCATTGACCACCAGATAAGGGATCGGGGGACCCTGTCAAAGGCTTTCTCCATGTCAACGAAAGCCAGGTACAGAGGTTTATCCTTGGCTAGGTATTTCTCTTGCAACTGTCTCACTAGAAATAAGGCATCAGTAGTGCTTTTACCTGGCACGAACCCAAACTGCATCTCATCTAAATTGATTCGCTCCCTAATTAGTTGGGCTATGACCCTCTCTGTAACTTTCATAACCTGATCTAACAGCTTGATGCCTCTGTAATTATTTGTATCTAAAGCGTCCCCTTTACCTTTGTAGCAGTTGACTATGATGCTGCTACACCAGTCATAGGGTATGACTCCTTCGTGTATCACCTGGTTCGTAATACGGGTGACTAGGCTATAGCCAACACTGCCAGATATTTTGAGCATCTCTGCAGTGATTCCTGATGGGCCGGGGGCTTTCCCGGTCTTCATACTCTTAATTGCTTTATCTACCCTGGTACTATCAACTCGGATAGCTGGTCCCTCTATTGGGTCGACATAAGGCAGGCTCTCTTTCTCCCATTCATTCTCTTTATTAAGCAATCTATCGTAGTGGCATCTCCAGACCTCTTTCTTTGCATCCTCATTTAATGCAAGCGTACCATCATCCATGCGAACACATTTCTCTCCTACAACATCACTATTCTCTCTCCTACACTGTCTTGCAACCCGAAATACCTCGAGTCTTTGGTCCTCACGGCGCAGAACATTGGCAAATCTTTCCTTATCTGCTTCCCCTCTGGCTAAATAAACCTGTCGCCTAGCCTCCCTTCTGGCACATTGGTACAATTCCCTGCTACCACCGTTCTTCCAGTCCTTCCAAGCTTGTTTCTTTTGTCTAATAGCCCTGTCTACCTCCTTGTTCCACCACCACGTTACTCTGGGTTGGGAGGGGACCTTACACCACCCACAAATCTGGTCGGTGGCTTTCAACAGGTTGTCCCGCAGAAATCTCCAATTGTCTTCCACGTTGTATGATGCTATATCCCCTTCTATTTCGTTAAATGCTTCAAGTAACTTGTCTCTAAGTCTCTGTCCGTTTGCAGGGTCTTTAAGCTTCCACACCCTTCTTCTCCAAGCCTGTCTAATTCTGGGCACCCATTTTGCCTTGATCCCAAAGTCGCTAACTACTAATCTATGTTGTGGGGTACATTCTTCGCCAGGGTAGGTTTTGGCATTTATAAGCCGCCCTCTTTCCCTATTTCTGGCGAGGATGTAGTCGATTTGGCTAGAGTGTCTGCCGGAGCGGTAGGTGACTAGGTGACTGGCAGGTTTCCTGAAGTTGGTATTGCAGACCATAAGATTGGTTGCATCACAGAACTCCAGCAGTCTGGTTCCCTCCTCGTTGCGGGAACCGAAGCCATAGCCTCCATGTATGCCATGGAAGCCCCCAGCACGACGTCCGACATGACCGTTGAAGTCTCCAGCCACAAAGAGAAGGTCCCTGTCACTCGTCGACGAGGTAGTTTGCAAGAGGGTGTCATAGAATTGGTCTTTCAGACCATCTGGTAGCCCAGGTTGAGGTGCATAGGCTGAGATGACAGTAGCTAATCTATGATGAAGCACTAGTCTGATCTTAAGTACTCTGTCACTTACTCTAACGACCTCGATTACCTTATCCACCCATTTCTCCGCTAGAAGTATTCCTACGCCCCCGACCCCGTCAGTGTTCCCTGCCCAGAAAATCTTGTACCTGTGTTCTTTGCCTGTGAGGAACCTTGCAGAACCTCCTCTCCATCTTACTTCCTGGATGCAGCACATATCTACGCATCTCCGTTCAAGCATCTCAACAATTTCACCAGATCTACCTTTCAGCGTGCCGACGTTGAGAGTGCCAATCCTAACAGTATGGGTGTTGGGGGTGTGGGCCTGTAGCCTGGGAAGAGGAAAAGCAGTGTCGTGTACCTGAAAAGAAAACTTGCAATTGGAAGAATTCATAAGCAAAACATTACCTACAACCTGCAAACATTTCTCAACCTTAATGCGCTACCCAAAGGTAGGGGAGAGGATGGCCAAGGCCACTAGATGGGTTCCGGGAGACAGCCGAGGTTGACAGGATGACAAAGGGATGAACTTCCGGTGGAGGGGGCGGGATGACAGAGGAATGAACTTCCGGTGGAGGGGGTGGGATGACAGAGGAATGAACTTCCGGTGGAGGGGGTGGGATGACAGAGGAATGAACTTCCGGTGGAGGGGTGGGATGACAGAGGAATGAACTTCCGGTGGAGGGGGTGGGATGACAGAGGAATGAACTTCCGGTGGAGGGGGCGGGATGACAGAGGACTGAACTTCCGGTGGAGGGGGTGGGATGACAGAGGAATGAACTTCCGGTGGAGGGGGTGGGATGACAGAGGGAATACAGAGGAATGAACTTCCGGTGGAGGGGGTGGGATGACAGAGGAATGAACTTCCGGTGGAGGGGGTGGGATGGCAGAGGAATGAACTTCCGGTGGAGGGGGTGGGATGACAGAGGAATGAACTTCCGGTGGAGGGGGTGGGATGACAGAGGAATGAACTTCCGGTGGAGGGGGTGGGATGACAGAGGACTGAACTTCCGGTGGAGGGGGTGGGATGACAGAGGAATGAACTTCCGGTGGAGGGGGTGGGATGACAGAGGGATGACAGACGAATGAACTTCCGGTGGAGGGGGTGGGAGGGCGGGTTACCGCCAGCGAGTAGAGAGGGCTCTTAATTGTAGATTTTAAATATTTGAGAGACAACAATGCATAAATCGTAATTTTTTAAAAGAGCAATGAATTCTGGGTGATTAGAATATAACGTAGCATGAATTTAGGAAGCTTAGAAAATGAATAAGCATGAATTTAAGACAACAACTGAATTCAATTGAATTTCATGGAGAGAAACAAGATAAATAATAAGGGACAAAACTAAAGCGCAAGGTATTGAGATGTTTGAGGCCGTAAATATCTATATATATGTGCGTGTGTGTATGTGTGTGTGTGTGTGTGTGTGTGTGTGTGTGTGTGTGTGTGTGTGTGTGTGTGTGTATGTTTGTGTGTCTGTGTTTGTCCCCCAACATCGTTTGACAATTGATGCTGGTGTGTTTACGTCCTTGTAACTTAGCGGTTCGGAAAAAGAGACTGATAGAATAAGTACTAGGCTTACAAAGAATAAGTCCTGGGGTTGATTTCTTTGACTAAAGGTGGTGCTCCAGCATGGCCACAGTCGAATGACTGAAACAAGTAAAAGAGTAAAAGAGAGTGCTGTTATAAGACTATAATATTAAGTTTCTTGTATTACTCCTCTCTTTACAGCTAATCTGGGTTTCCACAGAGTGGGTTCCACAGAGTGGGTTCCACAGAGTGGGTTCCACAGAGTGGGTTCCACAGAGTGGGTTCCACAGTGAGTTTGCTTGTGAGTAATATTGACTGTAGAAGGCACCACAAGGATCATTTGTCCCAGCTCTACTGGCATGCTCGGTACTGTCTCTCACAAGTTTGCCTCTGTTAGGAACTGCTATAATGGTGGCTATGTTGGGTGTGATATCTATGCTGTTGGGGGAAAGACCCTCTTTTATTCTTTTACTCTTTTACTTGTTTCAGTCATTTGACTGTGGCCATGCTGGAGCACCGCCTTTAGTCGAGCAAATCGACCCCGGGACTTATTCTTTGTAAGCCTAGTACTTGTTCTATCGGTCTCTTTTGCCGAACCGCTAAGTGATAGGGGCATAAACACACCAGCATCGTTTGTCAAGCAATGCTCTGAGTTCGAGTTCCACCGGTTTCTTTTATAGGCGCAGGAGTGGCTGTCTGGTAAGTAGCTTGCTTATCAGCCACATGGTTCCAGGTTCAGTCCCACTGCATGGCATCTTGGGCAAATGTCTTCTACTATAGCCTCGGGCCGACCAAAGCCTTGTGAGTGGATTTGGTAGACGGAAACTGAAAGAAGCCCGTCATATATATGTATATATATATATATATATATATATATATACATATATGTGTGTGTGTCTGTGTTTGTCCCCCCTAGCTGATAAGCATTTTGCCCAGAGCACTAACGACTCTACCAGCTTCTGGAAGAATAACCTAGGGATATTAGTTTTAAGATCATGAGTGAAGGGTGGGCACAAACCATGTGCTGATTCCTCCATCCTCTCCCAGTGTTGGAACATATATTTCCCTCAGAAGAGATGTGATGTGTTCTCAGCCCCTCCCAAACTCTGCTAGACTTGAGATTTTGGGCCAACCCATTTGAGCTCCTGAGTTCACCATAGTGAAGGCAGTGGTTGGTTCTCCCAGGAGGAGTTCCTAAAAAATTTTGAGCTTGCAGCTCCCTCTTGGGAAATGGCATTGTTCAGGGCCACCTTGGAACACTTCATAATTGTATC
Organism: Octopus bimaculoides; assembly: GCF_046866305.1. Classification (NCBI taxonomy): domain Eukaryota; kingdom Metazoa; phylum Mollusca; class Cephalopoda; order Octopoda; family Octopodidae; genus Octopus; species Octopus bimaculoides. The sequence continues at coordinate 162,837,828 of NC_142928.1, forward strand.
CCTATTATCCTTACATTTCTTAAGGATTCATATATGGAAGAATTTAAACCTTCCTTCCTTCCTTCCTTCCTTCCTTCCTTCCTTCCTTCCTTCCTTCCTTCTTACCTACCTACCTACCTACCTACCTACCTACCAACCTACCTAGCTACCCACCCATGCTTAAATGTATATAGTTAATTACTTCCTTAAATAATTTTAAATCCATCTCTGCTTGAATTAAATAAAATGTTATATTTACGTGAACTTCAGTTAATTGGAATTACACAGATTGTTGGTTTGGTTTCTTTCTATGAAACTGTGTACAAGTTAATGTATCTGTTATCACCACATAATTGTATTCACTTAAGCTGATCATGTTTTCACATTCAAATTATCTTTTTTTTATCATAAATTTTGTTGACTTTTTTTTTTCAAAGCAGGTTTAATTAATATAATACTGTTAGAACGTATTTAATTAATTTTATACCAAAAGAGTAGAGTTAATTAATTTGATACTGACAGTAAAAAAATTTTTAAATATTAATGACTGTTAATCTCATCTCTGCCACTTCTCAATAAATCTTTATATAAAACAAAATGCTTACGTTACATTGTCAAAATATATTATAATTACATTTACAAAAACATGGAAAAGTTGTGTTTTATAGAAGAAGAATATATTGGTGGTAATAATAGTTTAAATTGTAATCATTCTCATCATTTTACATCAGTATTCCATGCTGGCATGAGTTGGATGGGTTGTAACACTTTGAGTCAATTATTATTTGAAGTTAGTGAAAGCGCGTGGCTTAGTGGTTAGGGCATTCGGCTCATGATCGTAAGGTCATGAGTTCAATTCCCGGAGACGCGTTGTGACTTTGAGCAAGACACTTTATTTCACGTTGCTCCAGTTCACTCAGCTGGCAAAAATGAGTAGTACCTGTATTTCAAAGGGCCGGCCTTGTCACACTCTGTGTCATGCTGAATCTCCTTGAGAACTATGTTAGGGGTACACATGTCTGTGGATTGCTCAGTCACTTGCACGTTAATTTCATGAGCAAGCTGTTCTGTTGATCGTATCAGCTGGGACCCTCGTCGTCGTAACTGATGGAGTGCTCCTTCATTTGAAGTTATTTCCCTCTTAGATATGTTGAAAGACTGCATCTTGCTCATAGTTTCATTTTTGGTTTGGTTTTTATGGTCAACAATTGACCAACAACTTTCTCTTTATGTATATATATGTGTGTGTGATAATGTGTATATACTAGAATGAACACTATCTAAAGACAGCGTATTTGGTTTTATGTATGATAATTAATTAATGCATGTTCTTGTTATATGTGTGTGTGTGTGTGTGTGTGTGGAGGTGCATAGCTTAGTGGTTAGGGTGTTGGACTCATGGTCATAAGATTATGGTTTCAATTCCTGGACTGGGTGATGTGTTGTGTTCTTGAGCAAAACACTACATTTCATGTTACTCCAGTCCACTCAGCTGGTAAAAATGAGAAATCCTGAGGTAGACTAGCATCCCATCCAGAGTGGAATATATGCACCAGAGAAGCCAGGAAACCACCCCTTTGCTCCTTACGGAGTAATGTGGACTAACCACACATGCATGTATACACATACGCATTTATATATATGCATGTGTGTGTTTGTTTATTACCCTTTTTTTCTATTTGCAGTATTTATAAATCCCTCTTATTTTTCCATATTCTTTTCAGTAATCTTCCTCTCTCTCTCTCTCTACACAATAACCTATTGACATTAGAATTTATACTGTTCCTTATTAAAATAGACACTGTCTCCAACCTCACTTATCCCTTCATTTTGCTTCCAGGTCTCTCTACTTCTCTCATTCCTTTCTCTTTTTTAAGTCAGGTTTTTATCTTGACATCTTATACTTTCTTTTCTTTTTTTTTTACATTCAATCCCTTGCACATACTCTGTACAACCAGAAGGAATTCTGGACAGAAAAGAAATTATTTTAAGATATACATAACTTACTGTAGTTGTTATTTAGTCTTAGTTTAGTCATTAACTAGTAGACATATGATAAAGATATTTTAGGTGTAACTATTTTTCTATTCTTTTCTTTTTGTAAACTTGGACTGTTAAAACTGTAGTGTATTTTGAGGAAGATTTGGCTGCTACTTTTTGCATGTTGAGCTGCTCAGAGGCTGGCATCTCTGCCCATATGAGTTCATGCTAATTGTATTGTGTGCAGGTGTGAGTGTACGCACTGGCACTGCGTTAGTCAATGTGTGTGTATTGGTCTCACTGTGTGCCTGTATGTTGATGTTATGGTGTGTGATTTCAATGAGATTTGGTATTTTTGTTAGGTTTAGCTATCATCATTCATTGACTGAAACCCACCCACACATTCATACATACACACAGTGTAATGTGTGATTTAAGAGGTAGCCATGTATCTCCTCTACTGCAAGACATCTATTCAAGCCAATCCTTCTATTCAAGCCAATCCCTCTATTCAAGCCAATCCCTCTATTCATATTCTAATCTCTCATCAACTGGCATAAAGCCACCTCTCTCAGTACTCTCTCCCAGTCAGTTGAGGGGTCTTGTCTTGCAAGTTACTTGGTGTTCTCACTGCTGTTAGTTCCAAATAAAAAGTACCCAGTACATTCTGTAAAGTGGTTGACATTAGGAAGGGCATCCAGCTGTAGAAACCATGCCAAAGTAGATAATTGAGATTAGTACAATGTATAGACACATAGTAACTCACTGATTAATGTGCCTGTGTGTGTGCATATACACACACACCCAAAGCAATTTACATGGACTCAGTGGCTAAAATAGATTCCAGATTCTCAGCAGTTGCTCAAGCTGCTTGAAATAGTAGTTTGAACTTATACTTCAACTGAATAAATTGTGCAAAACATCCTGCTCGAGGTTAATCACACAGTACATATAAAAAGATATTTTTCTTCAGCCTACCAGGCCTTTAAGACAATATCTCTCATTCTTATATATAAGGATATGTACTGAAGATAATTATCTTCTTAATGATCCTGCAAGTGATGCTTTAGAATTCATCTTGTAATTATTCAGTTGTAAAAGCTTTTAATTAGATAGAATTATTTCTAATGATCCAGACATAATCATTGTTAGTGACTAGCTTAAATTATTTTTGTTAATTTATCTGAAATTATTTGTTCTGATTCTTCTAAAACCTACCAACACATTCCAGCCTCTGGAATAGATCTGTCTCCCCTCTCTGCCCTGGTTGCTGACTCTTGGTATCAGCCAATCTTTTGTAACCTCCACTCAGGTACTCCTGTCTCAACCTATATTATGTTTACCCCATCTTAACAGCTAACCCTTTTCCTCCAGAATATTGGCCTTCTGGAATTCGCTTCTCACAATTGTTCAAGACTATTAGCCATGTTGACGTCACTAGTCTCAGTGGGCTTGCAAAGTTTCTTCTTCCAGGATAATAAAAAGACAAACTGTTTTTGAACATGTTTGTATGAAATTTTAATGCTCCTACTACACTATTTCAGAGTTTGTGTAGTTTTTTGATTAAACCAGTTGTATTTAATTTTTCATATATATATATATATATATATATATATATATATATATACATACACACACACATATCTCATAATCTACATCTTCAAATATTTCAGGATTCACCTCTAGCTATTTCAATTGACATTGAACCCTCATTTATTGCTTTGGGCCCATCACATCTTGCTGTTGGCATGAACAATATAGCATGGTTTTACCATCTTGAAAAAGGTGAGTTAATAAATTTTTCAGCTGAGAAAAAAGTTCATTTTTGTTGTTAAATATCTTTTATTGTTAGAACATCTCTGTACTTACTAAGAATAATTTGAATCTGATAGCCAAGTGAATGGAATGAACAGGTTAGTAGAGAATAGATTGAGACAGAAATAGAGAATAAAGGAGAATATATAATCGAGTATTTAGCAACAATAAAATAGAGAATATAGTAGAGAATGTAGTTACAATGGAATAGAGAATATAGTAGAGAACAAAATAGAGAATAGTGTGAGGGAGGAGTAAGGAATAGAGTGATATTAGAATATAGAAGAGTATAGTGTAGGAAGCAGAATGATGAATAGTGTTGATAATGTTATAGTGAACAAAGAAGGAAATAGGATAGAGAATTTAATAAAGAATAGTTAAGAAGAATGCACTGTAGAGTTTAAAGTAGATGATAAAACAGAGAATGAGTAAAAAAGTGGGTAGAAAGTAGAGGGATAGTGTTGAGCAGGGGTGAGCAGCTTTTTTCTTGCAGCAGACCTGAGATATTTTTTTTTCATAAATTTGATCATACTACAAAATTAATAATTTAATATCACATGTTGTTATAGAGTACTCCATAAATCATGTTGAACAAACTACAAAACCAAAAATAGTCTGACTGACAGAGTGTATTAATTTTAATAAAATATGTTTATGTAATCATGGCATAATATGTGTCATGTAAGCAGTCATTGAGAGCTGCTTGTGGTTCAAATATCACTGGTTGCCCATGCATGGTGTTGAGCAGTGGTTCTCAATCAGGGTCCATATGACCCTTAGGGATCCATATAAAAATTTTGTTGTTAAAATTCATGTGCAATAAATTGCTTATACTTCTATAATACACAAAATATTTTAATTTTTTTTATACAATTCCCAATAATGTTTAATCATAAAAATACTGTGTTTTTTTATTATATACAGTAAATGGTTCTAGAGATCCAGTATAGTAAAATAGGAATCAAAGATGTCCATAGTCAATAGATGGTTGAGAATCACTAGTGTGGAGAGAAAAGAAGAGAATATAATATAGAATATTGTCTAAGATTGGTTTAAAATTTGTAAATTGTCTTTGATGCTGCTCCAGACAATGAGACTAATGTATGTAAGGCCAAGGTAACAGCAACATGGCTAATTACTTGAGGCACCACATGCTAAAGGGCACCTCTTGTTGTGTTTGAGATCTTCCAAATATAAAGGGAAAGTTTAAGTGTTATTCACAGACGTGATCTCTTGAATGGACTATCTATTGCAGAAGAATTATTTCCATGAGATGGAAAACGTCTGAGAGAAGCTGACAGATTCATCAACAATAATAATTTATTGAATGATGTGCTAAATCTGTGGATTTCATTATGAATAATGCTTTTGATTCCTTTAACTTTGGTCCCATGAAAGTTAAACTTTTAGCCAGGTAAAGCTTATGGAGACATCTATTGCCTTCCATGACTCAAGACAAATTAGATTCTTTGGCAATTTTGTCAATGATAAATGATATTGTTCGAAGAGTAGATTTATAAACAAAATACTATAAAAACATTTGCAGAGATGTGTTTCAGAATAATCTGATTTTCAACATCTGTTCTTTTGCTCATATTTTTAATTACGAAAAATTTATTCCCTCAACAGGAAATCAACGACACTCTTTGGAATCTCTCACTCACCTATCCTCCATTCAGCACTTGTCTCAAAATTGTCTAGACCATTTCTAATTATGTAGATATGCTCCCCACTCGCTAGTCTTTTCCTTATGTAGTTACATGAATGAAAGTATTTGAACCTTTTATGCTGAGTTTGAACTGTTCTCTTTAGCTTGTATATTGTAATAAATGCTTTATTTCTATATTTGAAGCTTGTCCTCTGTGAAAATTAAAAATATGTATAGGTGCAGGAGTGGCTGTGTAGTAAGTAGCTTGCTTACCAACCACATGACTCTGGGTTCAGTCCAACTGCATGGCACCTTGGGCAAGTGTCTTCTACTATAGCCTTGGGCCGACTAAAGCCTTGTGAGTGGATTTGGTAGACAGAAACTGAAAGAAGCCTGTTGTGGTCCCAGGAATTTTTTAAAGGGAGGGCACAAGGTCAGAGGCAAATACAATTCTAGGAGAAAAGTGCATAATTACATTATTTAGAAGGGCACACTTCTTTTTTTCAGGGTGGGGGGCAAGTGTCCCTCAGGTTCCCCCTTGGGTCTGCCCCTGACATTTCACTTCAAATGACTCATTGTGTCTTGATGGGTGGAGTCATGTCACAGTCTTATTTCTCCTTTATGAGGCTAAAATCTTGTACCTGTGTAAGCACGGTATATGCTGAAAATGTGACATCAGAAAATGATTGGGGAGTATACCATATGAAATTACATTTCATATGGTATACTCTTAGCACCATCTTCTGGTATATTTATCAACACTATCTTCTTAATCTTCATTATTATAATTAACATTTTGATGTCTGTTTTCCTTTGTTGTAATGTGTTAATGCAATGAAGTATTGCCTGGGATACTTGTGTAAAAGAGCTGAATATTAAAATTGGGTCCATTTTTTTGTCTATTTTTCACTGCTGTCAAGGTGACAAGAAGCTACGAGAAGTAGACTATGTGGGTAGTGTCCAATCCCTAAAGATGAATGCCATTTATGTGGCTGCACATATAGGAGATAAAATTCATCTGCATATTGTAAGTATATATTGGTGTGAGTCTTTTTGTTTATATTTTCACTATTCTCCCCACTCCCAAATTTCAGGCCTTGTGCCTTTAGCAGAAAGAATTATTATTATTCTTTCTCCCTACCAAAAAAATTTGGGCCTTGTGCCTTCAACAGAAAGAATTACTATTATTCTCCCCACTCCCAAATTTCAGGCCTTGTGCCTTTAGCAGAAAGAATAATTATTATTCTTTCTCCCCACCAAAAAAATTTGGGCCTTGTGCCTTCAACAGAAAGAATTACTATTATTCTCCCCACTCCCAAATTTCAGGCCTTGTGCCTTTAGCAGAAAGGATTATTATTATTATATCTCCCCACCAAAAAAATTTCAGGCCTTGTGCCTTTAACACAAAGGATTATTATTATTCTCTCCCCCCAACTCAAAAAAAAAATTTCAAGCCTTGTGCCATTAACACAAAGGATTATTATTATTCTTCGCCCTTTCTAAATTTCAGGCCCTGTGCCTTTAGCAGAAAAGATTATTATTATTCTCTCTCCCCACCCAAAAATATCTGGCCTTGTGCGTTTTATAGAAAGAATTATTATTATTCTCCCCAGTCCCAAATTTCAGGCCTTGAGCCTTTAGCAGAAAGAATTTTTATTATTCTCTCTCCCCCACAAAAAAATTTGAGGCTTTGTGCCTTTAGCAGAAAGGATTATTATTATTCTCCCTCCCCACCAAAAAAATTTTGGGCCTTGTGCCTTTAACAGAAAGAATTATTACTCTTCTCCCCACTCCCAAATTTCAGGCCTTGTGCCTTTAGCAGAAAGGATTATTATTATTCTCTCTCCCCACCAAAAAAATTTCGGGCCTTGTGCCTTTAACAGAATGGATTATTATTATTCTCTGTCCTTTATTATTATTCTCCCCACTCCCAAATTTTAGACCTTCTGCCTTTAACACAAAGGATTATTATTATTCTCCACCCTTCCTAAATTTCAGGCCTTGTGCCTTTAGCAGAAAGGATTATTATTATTTTTCCCACTCCCAAATTTCAGGCCTTGCGCCTTTAGCAGAAAGGGTTATTATTATTCTCCCCACTCCCAAATTTCAGGGCTTGTGCCTTTAGGAGAAAGGATTATTATTATTCTCTCTTACCCCCACCCAAAAAAAATTTCTACCCCCACCCCCAAATTTTAAGCCTTGTGCCCTTAGCATAAAGGATTATTATTATTCTCTCTCCCCACCCCCAAATTTCAGGCCTTATGCCTTTAGCAGAAAAGATTATTATTATTCTCTCTTCCAACCAAAATAATTTGAGGCCTTGTGCCTTTTATAGAAAGAATTATTATTATTCTCCCCACTCCCAATTTTCAGACCTTGTCCCTTTAGCAGAAAGGATTATTATTATTCTTTCTCCCCACTAAAAAAATTTGGGGCCTTATGCCTGTAAGAGAAAGAAATATTATCATTCTCCCCACTCCCAAATTTCAGGCCTTGTGCCTATAGTAGAAAGGATTATTATTATTCTCTCTCCCCACCGAAAAAATTTCAGGCCTGGTGCCTTTTATAGATAGAATTATTATTCTCCCCACTCCCAAATTTCAGGCCTTGTGCCTTTAGCAGAAAGGATTATTATTATTCTCTCTCCCCACCAAAAAACATTTCAGGCCTTGTGCCTTTAGAAGAAAGAATTATTATTATTCTCCCCACTCCCAACTTTCAGGCCTTGTGCCTTTAGCAGAAAGGATAAATATTGTTCTCTCTCCCCACCAAAAAAATTTCAGGCCTTGTGCCTTTTACAGAAAGTATTATTAGTATTCTCCACCCCTCCCAAATTTCAGGCCTTGTGCCTTTAACAGAAAGAATTATTATTATTCTCCCCATGAAAAAAATTTCAGGCCTTGTGCCTTTAGCAGAAAGGATTATTATTATTCTCTTCACTCCAAAATTTTCAGGCCTTTTGCCTTTAGCAGAAAGGATTATTATTATTCTCTCTCTCCACCAAAATAATTTCAGGCCTTGGGCCTTTTATAAGAATTATTATTATTATCCTCCCCACTCCCAAATTTCAGGCCTTGTGCCCTTAGCAGAAAGGATTATTATTATTCTCTCTCCACCAAAAAAATTTCAGGCCTTGTGCCTTTAACACAAACTGTTATTATTATTCTCTCCCCCACCAAGAAAAATTTCTGGTCTTCTGCCTTTAACACAAAGGATTATTATTATACTCCACGCCTTGTGCCTTTAGCAGAAAGGATTATTATTCTCCCCACTCCCAAATTTCAGGACTTCTTCCTTTAGCAGAAAGGATCATTATTATTCCCCCCCCCCCAATTTCAGTCCTTCTGACTTTAACACAAAGGATTATTATTATTATTCTCCCCAAGAAAATAATTTCAGGCCTTGTGCCTTTTATAGAAAGAATTATTATTATTCTCCCCACTCCCAAATTTCAGGCCTGGTCCCTTTAGCAGAAAGGATTATTCTTATTCTTTCTCCCCACTAAAAAAATTTGGGGCCTTGTGCCTGTATGAGAAAGAATTACTATTATTCTCCCCACTCCCAAATTTCAGGCCTTGTGCCTTCAGCAGAATGGACTATTATTATTCTCTCTCCCTACCAAAAAAATTTCAGGCCTGGTGTCTTTTATAGAAAGAATTATTATTATTCTCCCCACTTCCAACTTTCAGGCCTTGTGCCTTTAGCAGAAAGGATTATTATTATTTTCCCCACTCCCAAATTTCAGGCCTTGTGCCTTTAACACAAAGGATTATTTTTATTCTACACCCCTCCCAACTTTCAGGCCTTGTGCTTTTAGCAGAAAGGATTATTCTCATTCTTTCTCCCTACTAAAAATATTTGGGGCCTTGTGCTTGTAACAGAAAAAATTATTATTATTCTCCGCACTCCCAAATTTGGGGCCTTGTGCCTTTAGCAGAAAGGATTAATATTGTTCTCTCTCCCCACCAAAAAAATTTCAGGCCTTGTGCCTTTAACACAAAGGATTATTATTATTCTCTCTCCCCTACAAAAAATATCAGCCCTTGTTCCTTTAAAAGAAAGTATTATTAGTATTCTCCACCCCTCCTAAAATTCAGGCCTTTTGCCTTTAGTAGAAAGGATTATTATAATTCTTTCTCCCCACCAAAAAAAATTTCAGGCCTTGTGCTTTTAAGAGAAAGAATTATTATTCTCCCCACCCCCAAATGTAAGGCCTGTGCCTTTATCAGAAAGGATTATTATTATTCTCTCTCCACACTAAAAAATTTCAGGCCTTGCACCTTTAACATAAAGAATTATTAGTATTCTCCCCACTCACAAATTTCAGGCCTTGTGCCTTTAGTAGAAAGGATTTTTATTATTCTCCCCCATCCCCTAAATTTCTGGCGTTGTGCCTTTAGCAGAAAGGACTATTATTATACTACTCCCCACCCCAAAAACAATTTCAGGCCGTGTGCCTTTAACACAAAGGAATAATTATTATTCTCCACCCTCCTAAATTTCAGGCTTTGTCCCTTTAGCAGAAAGGATTATTATTACTCTCTCCCCACCAATAAAATTTCAGGCCTTGTGCCTTGTTCAGAAAGGATTATTATTATTCTCCCCACTCCCAAATTTCAGGCGCTGTGCTTTTAGCAGAAAGGACTATTATTATTCTCTCTCCCCACAAAGAAATTTCAGGCCTTGTGCTTTTAACTCAAAGGATTATTATTATTCTCCACCCCTCCTAAATTTCAGGCCTTGTGCCTTTAGGAGAAAGGATTATTATGACTCTCTCCCCACCAAAAAAATTTCAGGCCTTTTGCCTTTTATAGAAATTATTATTATTCTCCCCAGTCCCAAATTTCAGGCCCTATGACTTTAGCAGAAAGGATTATTATTATTTTTTCTCCCCACCAAAGAAATTTCGGGCCTCGTGCCTTCAACAGAAATAATTATTATTATTCTCCCGACTCCCAAATTTCAGGCCTTGTGCCTTTAGCAGAAAAGATTATTATTATTCTCTCTCCCCCACCAAAAAATATCTGGCCTTGTGCGTTTTATAGAAAGAATTATTATTAATCTCCCCACTCCCAAATTTCAGGCCTTGTGCCTTTAACAGAAAGGATTATTATTATTATCTCTCCCCACCAAAAAATTTTCAGGCCTTGTGCCTTTAACAGAAATAATTATTATTATTCTCCCGACTCCCAAATTTCAGGCCTTGTGCCTTTAGCAGAAAGGATTATTATTATTCTCTCTCCCCACCAAAAAAATGTTGGGCCTTGTGCTTTTAACAGAACGGATTATTATTATTCTCCACCCTCCTAAATTTCAGGCCTTTTGCCTTTAGCAGAAAGGATTATTATTTTTTTCTCCCCCATCCCCTAAATTTGTGGCCTTGTGCCTTTAGCACAAAGGATTATTATTATTCTCTCTACCCCCCCAAAAAATTTCAGGCCTTGTGCCTTTAACAGAACGGATTATTATTATTCTCCACCCTCCTAAATTTCAGGCCTTGTGCCTTTAGCAGAAAGGATTATTAATATTCTCTCTCCCCACCAAAAAAATTTCAGGCCTTGTGCCTTTCATAGAAAGAATTATTATTATTCTACCCCCACCATCAAATTTCAGGCCTTGTACCTTTAGCAGAAAGGATTATTATTATTCTCTCTCCCCACCAAAAATTTCAGGCCTTGTGCCTTTTACAGAAAGAATTATTATTATTCTCCACCCCTCCCAAATTTCAGGCCTTGTGCCTTTAGCAGAAAGGATTATTATTATTCTCTCTCCCCACCAAAAAAATTTCAGGCCTTGTGCCTTTCATAGAAAGAATTATTATTATTCTACCCCCACCCCCAAATTTTAAGCCTTGTGCCCTTAGCAGAAAGGATTATTATTATTCTCTCTCCCCAACAAAAAATTTCAGGCCTTGTGCCTTTCATAGAAAGAATTTTTACTATTCTACCCCCACCCCCAAATTTCTGGCCTTGTGCCTTTAACACAAAGGATTATTATTATTCTCCACCCCTCCCAAATTTCAGGCCTTGTGCCTTTAACACAAAGGATTATTATTATTCTCCACACCTCCTCAATTTCAGGCCTTATGCCTTTAGCAGAAAAGATTATTATTATTCTCTCTCCCCCACCAAAATATATCTGGGCTTGTGCTTTTTATAGAAAGAATTATTATTATTCTCCCCAGTCCCAAATTTCAGGCCCTGTGCCTTTAGCAGAAAGGATTACTATTATTCTCTCCCCCCCCAAAAAAAAATTTCAGGCCTTGTGCCTTTAACAGAACGGATTATTATTATTGTCCACCCTCCTAAATTTCAGGCCTTGTGCCTTTAGCAGAAAGGATTATTATTACTCTTTCCCCACCAATAAAATTTCAGGCCTTGTGCCTTTTTCAGAAAGGATTATTATTATTCTCCCCCACCCCCAAATTTCAGGCCCTGTGCCTTTAGCAGAAAGGACTATTATTATTCTCTCTCCCCACAAAGAAATTTCAGGCCTTGTGCTTTTAACACAAAGGATTATTATTATTCTCCACCCCTCCCAAATTTCAGGCCTTTTGCTTTTAGCAGAAAGAATTATTATTATTCTCCCCAGTCCCAAATTTCAGGCCCTGTGCCTTTAGAAGAAAGGATTACTATTATTCTCCCCCCCCCCAAATTTCAGGCCTTGTGCCTTTAACACAAAGGATTATAATTATTCTCCACTCCTCTTAAATTTCAGGCCTTGTGCCTTTAACACAAAGGATTATTATTATTCTACCCCCACCCCCAAATTTTAAGCCTTGTGCCCTTAGCAGAAAGGATTATTATTATTCTCTCTCCCCACCCCCAAATTTCTGGCCTTGTGCCTTTAACACAAAGGATTATTATTATTCTTCACCCCTCCTCAATTTCAGGCCTTATGCCTTTAGCAGAAAAGATTATTATTATTCTCTCTCCCCAACCAAAATATATCTGGGCTTGTGCGTTTTATAGAAAGAATTATTATTATTCTCCCCAGTCCCAAATTTCTGGCCTTGTGCTTTTAACACAAAGGATTATTATTATTCTCCACCCCTCCCAAATTTCAGGCCTTGTGCCTTTAACACAAAGGATTATTATTATTCTCCACCCCTCCTCAATTTCAGGCCTTATGCCTTTAGCAGAAAAGATTATTATTATTCTCTCTCCCCCACCAAAATATATCTGGGCTTGTGCGTTTTATAGAAAGAATTATTATTATTCTCCCCAGTCCCAAATTTCAGGCCCTGTGCCTTTAGCAGAAAGGATTACTATTATTCTCCCCCCCCCCCAAAAAATTTCAGGCCTTGTGCCTTT